>NC_044495.1:60064888-60074888 GCF_902362185.1 Chanos chanos | reverse complement strand
CCTCTCTCTCTCTGTGTCTCTCTCTCTCTCTGTCTCTCTGTCTCTCTCTCTCTCTCTCTCTCTCTCTGTCTCTCTCTCTCTCTCTCTCTCTCTCTCTCTCCCTCTCTCTGTCTCTCTCTCTACCTCTACCTCTCTCTCTCTCTCTCTCTCTCTCTCTGTCTCTCTCCCTCTCTCTCTCTGTGTCTCTCTCTCTCTCTATGTCTCTCTCTCTCTCTCTCTGTCTCTCTCCCTCTCTCTCTCTGTGTCTCTCTCTCTCTCTGTCTCTCTCTCTCTCTCTGTCTCTTTCCCTCTCTCTCTCTGTGTCTCTCTCTCTCTCTATGTCTCTCTCTCTCTCTCTCTGTCTCTCTCCCTTTCTCTCTCTGTGTCTCTCTCTCTCTCTCTCTCTCTCTCTGTCTCTCTGTCTCTTTCCCTCTCTCTCTCTGTGTCTCTCTCTCTCTCTATGTCTCTCTCTCTCTCTCTGTCTCTCTCCCTTTCTCTCTCTGTGTCTCTCTCTCTCTCTATGTCTCTCTCTCTCTCTCTCTGTCTCTCTCCCTCTCTCTCTCTCTCTATGTCTCTCTCTCTCTCTCTGTCTCCCTCTCTCTCTCTCTCTGTCTCTCTCTCTCTCCCTCTCTCTCTCTCTCTCTCTCTCTCTGTGTCTCTCTCTCATTCCCTCCCTCTCTCTCTCTTTCTTTCTCTCCGGGAGATACAGCCAGAGATGGAACACAGAGACAGAACAAACTCAGAGAAGGGTTTTTTTTTATTTGTTTGTTTTTTTCAAACTGGTCACCAACAATTTTGTGTCCTTTGTGAGCCTTTCAAAGTTAAAAATACCTTGATGATTCTGTGGTGTTGGTGTTAGGAAAAACAGCTGCAGTCTATACCCCCCCCCCCCCCCCCCCCACCCAAGCACCTACCCCAGTCCTAGATACAAACTGTATCTTTGCCAGTGCACTGGTTTAGCAAATGGTTTTAGAAGGATTTAAGAGTAATTCCAATTTTGCTAAAGAAGAAGAAGAAGAAGAAGAAAACCCATCTAAGATTCATGCTGTATCGTCTAATCTCGGTTTGGTTTTAGCAAGCACCTGAAACACAGGCTGTCTTGTACTGGGCTGTATTGCGGTCCTTTTGATGGTTTGACTGATGAATTGGTCAGTGTGTCATAGCCACGGTGTCCTCGACTGAACCGTGGCCAGAATACCCAGACTCCTCTGCGGCCGGCCAGCGGACACCTCTCTCCCCTATCTCAGCTTGTCTCGGACCGTCCCGTGAAATTCCGCACGCCGGTATTAAAACGCTACACAGGCGGCCGTGCTTTCAGGCCGACGCTGTTTGCCGCCAGAGCGTCCGAACGGACGTTACGTGTTCTTCTCACACTGCCGAGGCTGCTGACGGCTCCGCTTGGCCAGGTAGAGTTTCGACCCTGGTGTCTTCACTGCCCAGGTTATTTTTGGTGGGAAAGTTTGACGCTAAGATAGCAGAGATGACAAAAATGAATGAAATGCTATTTACAACGCCACCCGTGCAATGCCCCGTAGTCTCAAACCCTAGTTATAATCTCAGTGAGGCTTTCTTTTTGTATGCTCAAATGTAACCCAGACGTTGTTGATTGAATACCGCAGACACTGTCGTTTCAGCCACGGTTGAGATGAACTTTGCCGGTTTTTTTAAGTTACTGCCACCCAGTGGAGCACAATGTAGCGCACGTCCCAGATGCACTGAGGTACAGATCTGCCGAAATCGTCGGTTCCGCTAAAAGTCACGATCTCCTCCGAGAGGCAGTTGATAAAGGCACCGAAACCACCGAAGAGTCAAGCAATTTGACGCAGTCTCCTCATCCTTCACTCCCGTAAGATCCTCCGAAACATTCCTTTGATTACTTATTGGCTTTTTCCCCTGAAACCGAGGCTGAGTTTGCAGGGGCCAAACACCAGACGCAATCGGATCACCACGCAACATACGAAGCGAAAAAATAAATAAATGAAATTGAAGTTGACGTCGGTGCCCTGTGTTGTGAGTTGAGGATGTGTATGAACGTACTAACATTTCCCGAAAGCTTCGAGGTCATTCCCCGAGAAAATTCAGACAACCTGGTCTTGTGGACAGCACAGCAGGGACATCTTAAGCGTGGCCAGACTTTTGGTCTCGAGGATTTAACATGTGGTCTCAGTGTGGATTTTTTTTTCTTCTCTTCTCTTGTTTTTTTTTTTTTTTCCCTCCGGTAGGTTCTGTGCTGCGTTCCTGACCTGTCTCTTATTTGCAGTTTGTCTTTTGCCTTGTGGATTACAATGTACCTTTTCTTCTCTTTTTTTCCCCTTCTTTCTCACTGTATATCAATCCTTCCAACCCCCACCCCTCTTTCTCCCCATCTCTCTCTCTCTGTAGATAACCACAGATCTAAGGCAGCGTTGCACAGACAGTCACACGGGGACTTCGGCATCCGCCCCGATGGCCGCTGGGATTATTGCCCTTGCCCTGGAGGCTAAGTAAGCCCACCTGTCAGCTCGTGCACTCTCTCTCACCCTCAGCCAATGTGTTTCACACAGCATCAAGACTGAACCGCACCGCAACTCCATCCACTGCAAAATTAAAAAACGCTCTTTTTTTTTTACCACTTCTTTTTGATCTTTTACATTTTTCTTAAAACGCCTTCTATTCGCCCTCGGGTCCAACTGAACAGTTGGCATATTCCTTACAGTGCCCTTTTGATTATTAGCATTCTAGCCTCTGGCTACTACTATTTATTATTTAGGATTTCGCCGGTTTTTCGAGGCACATTCTGTGTAGTTCTGACTGTCTTGCTTGCGGACTAATGCGTTACGGAGAATTTTTGAGATCTGGCGTTCAGATGGTGTGCTTTTGAAGTAATTTAGATTAAAGGAAAAGTACAAGCGCTACCGCCCGATTCGGCAGGGTTATTAAGAGTTATGTTGTTGCTATCTTGTCCGCTGTTAAGATTTCGAGGCATCTCAAAAGCACGTGTTTATAGAGTTGGAGAGCCTTTTTAATTTATCACTGTTAGGTTTGGCGTGATATTTAAGGTACGTGTTCAACTGAGCTTTGAAGTTTGGGCATATTCAGGGGAGTCTGAGTCATAAATTGAAGGGTTTTCTCTCGATAGTTTGCCAGTGAACGCTGCCACGCCCTGTTACCGGCACTGGTGGAACGTTTTTTTTTTTTTTTAGAGAAAACCTCAGCATATGGTGTCAATGTGACGATATTCCAGGGAAAACTCTTTGACCCATATATCGCGTGTTTAAAAAAAACCTGCTTTTGCACCCAAAGACACATGCCAGCCACCTTGTATTAGTTTTAAGTCAAACCCCGTAGTGTTTGATGTACACTTTGGATTTCTGCGTTAAAATACAAAACACAGTAGCCTATTTAATTAGCAATCGGCAAAAGGGACAGAAAGAAACCACAAAGAAAGAAATCTAGGGGAGAAGATGTGCTTTAAAATAACATTTTAAGGCCAGTGGAAATTGTTCAGCCAAATATGTGATTGCAAAGATATTACCCTTTTTTGATCTTGTTTGATCTGTCGTACAGATGGCGCATACCTTATTTGCAACGCTTTCTTTGAAGTGCAGTTTTGTTGCACAGTTGAGCTACTTTTAATATAGTCGTGTTTACCAAAAGCGTGCGTAGATGATATGACTTTCTGATCTCCTCTCAACTTGATTTTATCGCTACTTTGATATTTTTACTTAGGTATATCGCTGGGTTTATAGTTTGTCGCATTGTAATAACTTGTTTATATACTTCCTGAAGCATATGACCGCATATGCGAACAAGCTCAGCAAGTTATGACTCTCACAAAAACAGGAGCCAAAACATATTCGCCAAGTTACGCTGATAAAATCGCTCAGTATGAATGAGAGGCGTGCTTACAGTTATTGAAAAATCATTGTGTCGGTATTTATATGAATTGTAATATCTTTATTTAAAAAAAAAAATCTAAATGGTGCCTTAAGGCGTTTCTAGAATGATTTTTGTCTCTTCTGTTTGCCCCTCGAAGTCCTCTGCTGACGTGGAGAGACGTTCAACACATCATTGTGAAGACTTCTCGCCCCGGTCACCTCAGTGCTCCCGACTGGAAAACTAACGCTGCAGGATATAACGGTACTGGCTTTGCTAATGCATTTGAATTCACTTTACACTTGATACCACACACACACACACACACAATGAGATATATTGAAACTAGGTTCATGTGGAAGTAGCCTACTCTGTACTCATGTATCGATATCCATTGGCCCCATATTAATACTATGAGTTAATTAATGAACGTATTTTGAACGTCTAACAAACTGTACAGCGCCCAAAAACCGCAACAGTAGAAGTAGAAGGAGTAGAATTTGTTTTGAGTTTTACAAACCCAGATTTCTTTTTGGTTGCTGTCTGTACATGAAAAAAGTCAAACTCATTTATTTAAGAACTTTGTGCTGAGTCAGTCGTACCGTTGCATGTTTTTGCTGATGGCGATTCCTGTATTAAGCTCAGGTTGTACATTCATACGAGGTTACGGCATGTTCGCATTGTTTAAGGGCGTGATAGCCTTCCACGCGGGAATGTTATCTGTACTTTGGTTCTTGCAGTACATAACTGATATATTGGTGCAAAAATACCTTTGCCCTATACGGAGTGTCCAACTTGCCAAGACACCTTACAGATGAGTCAGTTTAGGTGTGGGAAGAAATGTCGATGATGTTTCATTCTGACTTGGCTGGTACAAAGTGCAGTGTGTTGGACGACAGCGTGCCAAGTGATCCCGTTGTTATGGCCCTTCGTTTATCTGACGTGAAATTTAATGATTTTTTTTTTCCTAGTGGAAGCACATTGTCATTTTGGGGCAACTGCACAGGTTAATACACTGTCGGTCACTGATCTCGAGTCAGACAGATGATTAACAGACGAAGACATTACAAAGATGACAACTGTAGTTCAAAAGGGCGTCGTAATGTTTTTTTCGGTTGAGTTCTATTTAGATTTTTTTTCCTGTTATTGTTTATTCTGTAGGATTTAGGCCGAGGTCCTCTGCGTGTGTGCGTTCGAGGCAGGGAAAAACTCTCGTTAGCAATGCAGTAAGAACGGCTTTCCGTGCGACTTGGAAAAACGATGCGTCAAAAGACCAGTGGAGGCTTTTGAGTGTGCACGTGTGTTCTCTGTGCGGTACCAGTGCTTGGTTTGAGTGTGTATGTGTCTGTGTTCGCCTCTTGCAGTCAGTCATCTGTACGGCTTTGGCCTGATGGATGCCGAGGCTATGGTGAAAGAGGCAGAGAGATGGAAGCAGGTTCCCGCCCAACACATCTGCGTGGAGAGTCCGGATCGACAGATCAGGTAACGGTAACCATAAAACCAGAGCTGACATCTGCTTCCCACCGGTTTGCCCCGGAACGCAGACACCACGCCCCAAAACCCACCGTTCTCATTGCCTATGAAACATATGGGACAAATCCTGCAATTTTCTTTTAATGTGTAAAACTCCTCCGTAGCGCTTTGAGTCAGAAATTTGCCTTGATCGCTTTAAGTCTTTACTAATGTAACCACGTCATTGCTGTTTTAGGCTTTATGATGAAAGCGAGTGACTCTTATATGTAACGTTGGTGTTGCCTTTACATGGGAAGGTCTCACTTCAGAAATATTAAAAAAAAAAACACATGCTGTCAGTTTGAAAACTGTCAGTTTAGTCGTTTGCGGACAGGAAGAGATAAGTCATGGACTTGGCTTACAGTCCGGAATACGTATGGAAAAGTTTGAATCTGAATGCGACGTCTCGTTCTCTGACTGTTCCGTCTTTTTCCAGGACCATTCGGCCAGAACACGTGGTTCGGTCCGTTTACAAAGCGACGGGCTGCACCGACAACCCCAACCACCACGTCATCTACCTGGAGCACGTCGTAGTCCGAATCACCATCACGCACCCACGACGGGGAGACCTGTCAATCAACCTTACCTCACCCTCCGGAACCAAGTCTCAGCTTCTGGCCAACAGGTAGACAAATCCACCTGGACGCTAGAGGTTGCAAACGTCAGAGCGAATGATCAAATCTAAAAAGAACACTTCTCTTCAGTTGTGAAAATATTACAACGTATGTTAACTGATGATATCTTAACTGGGGATATCTGTCTACATTTCAAAAAAAAAGTTCACCTTTTTTGTATTTTTTATCTTTTCGCTGTCATGTAGTGTTTGTTAATGGACCATATCACCTATATATCACCTGTTTCGGTGAAATTTTGTCTTACAATGTCAAATACTCTGACAAAACGAGATGGAATCTGTCCTCTCTGTGATTAGTGACAGTAAAGTGTTAGCATCCAAGCTAACAAAATGAAAAAAAACCCAAAACAAAACGCTTTTTTGACTGATGTCGTGTCTCCCTGTCCTTCCTCACTCCCTTTGCTGTGTCGCGGTGTAGACTTTTTGACCACTCTATGGAGGGTTTTAAGAACTGGGAGTTCATGACCACACACTGCTGGGGAGAGAAGGCGGCTGGAGATTGGATACTGGAGATCCACGACTCCCCGTCTCAGCTCAGGAGCCAGAAAGCACCAGGTATCAGCACCTCCTCCTCACAGTCCTCCTCTTGCCGTCTCATGAGAGGGGCTGTGTTTAGTTCCGTTATATTTGTGTGGTGCTGTTTTGCAAAGCAATTTCACAGGACTCCCAAGTGACCAAGACTTGCCGCATGATGTTGTAGTGTGATGTCTGCTAAGCCCGCCCCCCGCGGACTGTTTGGGTTTTATCTGTTTATAGCTGTCTGTCTGTCTGCACCATTGAAAGATTTTTGCTAATCATTGCGACTCCAGTGGAGAGGTTGCTCTGATTGGGGCATAGCTCATAAGGCTCCGTCCATTTTTAATCATTTTATTTTCTATGTATGCCTGTATGAAGTGTTGACTCACGCTTGTCTTCTCTGCGTCTGCAGGCAAACTGAAGGAGTGGTCGCTGGTGCTTTATGGCACCTCTGTGCACCCGTACTCCTTCCGCAGCGATAAGCCACGCTCAGTGGTTGAGCCCCAGACCGATGACGAGTTTAGTGACGAGTACAACGGTGAGTGTGGCCACGGCCCACCGATGCACCAAACGTGTACAGCTGCCTGCTAATCATGATATAGTTGCCGCAATTTTCAGTAGCTCTTCTAGTGGAGCAGTAATTTACCAAACGATTTCTGTTCTGTTGTCGGTGCACGGTGGATTTCTGTTCTGTTGTCAGTGCACGGTGGATTTCCGTTATCAACGAGTGGAGGGTTGCGTCGCATCCTCAGTTGAAAACCAGTAGCAAAAAACCAGTAGTAAAAAACCAGTAGCAAAAAACCAGTAGTAAAAAACGCTATCGTGTCTCACTCCCTTGTGTGAACCCAGGTAGTTTCATGTGTGTTTTAGATAATTACAGAAAATGAGCATAAACCACTGAAAACCGGAGTGCTTAACTGAAAAAAAAAATGTTCTTAGGCACTGTGAAACTGTGACGGAAGTTTCTAGTGAGTCCATATGTTAAAAATGGTGAACTGCACCCTCACAGTACACGCGGTGAGGTGGATAAAAAAAAAAGAGAGCGTCTGAGATGATACGTCTGTGCATGGCTTGTTTTAGAGAGGAAATTACTTCTGTCATTGCCGCATAATCTGAGATATAAGATCTTAGCCAGTCTAGCTGGAGTGGCCCGGAGTGGCCGTCCTGTCAAACAGTGTCCAAAACCCTGCCTGCATTTTTCCTCAGTGTCTGAAGACCTCAGGTTTACACTCAGGCTTCTTCAGACCTCTCTCCGACTGCGCTGAAAGGTCAGAATCCGCGAGTCTAGCGTCGAGGAAAAGATTGAATAAAGAACGGTTTTCACAGAAAAGACCGCCACAAGGAAACCGAGAAGAAGAAGAAACATCTTGTTTGTTTAAACGGCGCCTGAGCAAAACGTGAGACACTTTGCACAGGGTTGTTGCTTTGGACAGAAGTTTTTTGACCGTAAGGCAAAGCGACATGTTTGACAAAAACCAAACAGTACCCCTGACCGGGGAAAACCTCCTACCAGCCGCGGAGGAGGTCTCTGTTTCGTAGCCTCAGGAACAGGGCGCCGTGTTGAGTCCGCTATGGATCGCACCCCGCACCAGAATGTTCTGGAAGACAATGCCGAACAGAGAGTACATCGCGCCTCCGGACAGTGATGCGCGGAAAGGCGGAGGGGGAGGGAAAACCCGGATTTGGGAAACATTCCAGGCCTCACCTCTGTAGGGTGGAGATGTTCTTTCAGGACCTCAGGAGAACCGCGACTATGAGAAAACCCCGATAAGCTTCAGAGAGCTACAGTAGCTCCACGTGGCAGACAGGACCTCTCACATCTGACGTGAGAGACTGGACAACTCAGAGAAGACACACTGGTTTCAGGTTGTTGATGCTGTTGTTAATCGTGTGAGGATAGATTTATCCTCTCTTATGAGACAGTGAAGGACAAATATATCTAAATATGTTAAAAAAAAATCTCGTGGATTATTATCACACTGTATGCTTTATATCTACATAAAGAATTTGAACCAGATTTACACATCATGCACTGTGTGTCCTGCTTTTTGCCAGGCCTGATAACAAGTTTCAAGTTTATTTAGGGCCCAATATCGCTGTTTAATGTCCCAAAGGGCTTTACATGCCCACACCAAACAAAACAGGACGGCACCCCCTGACTTAATCCTCATGGCGGGCAATAAAAAAAAAAACTCCCCCAAAAAACCCAGTTGTAACAGGGGGGGAAAAAATGGAAGAAATCTTGAGAGGGACCACAGAGAGAGGAGACGCCTTCTTGGCCAGTCAGGTGTGCAATTGGCGCCGACCCAGTGGACAATTACAAGTAATACAGTAATAATGCAAAACAACATACTTTAGCAAAAAGACAAAATAATGACAACAGAAGCGGGGGGAGGGTGGGGGGTGAAGAGGAGGCTGACAGGGAGGGATGAAGAGGACGGAGGAGAGTGGGGCACACCTGGGAGGAAGACAGTCACACTCACACACGACGGTCATACTCAAGACACACACACACACACACACACACACACAGTCACACTCACACAAGGCGTCCACACTGAAGCATATGAGGAATGAGGCGGTGGATCTGTTAAATCAGAGAGTCACTCTCTCAGAAACTCAAACCACCAAATTACACATCCTGAATCGTTGGGAACGTGATAAATGTGTGTGTGGCGTTGACTGGTTTCGGTGGCTGTCGCAGTGGTCCCTGATTCACACTAGCACTGGGTCATGCACAGGTGGCTTCACCATCCAACGTCATATCGTTCTGATAATCATAGTTAACGCCCAACAGGTACCTACGTGCTTTAAGTAACTACTGTGCAGCCTTTTGATGAAAGTGCTCTTAAGTGGGCCGAAGTGGAACATTTCTTAAGCTGAGCGAGCTGAGTGTGTTTAGTCCTCTGTGTACGATTTTTTTTCCCTAATGTTTATTTACAGATTATATTAGATAAGGAAAAGAGTTGTTTAAAAAAAAAGTTGTTGTTTTTTTTTTTTTTTTTTGCTCCTGCTTATCCCTTGTTCTCTTCTTCTGTGTTTTCTGTCGTTCCGTAGGTCCCTGCGACCCAGAATGCAACGAGAGCGGCTGTGAGGGCCCGGGCCCCCAGCAGTGCCTCACCTGTCTGCACTACTTCCTCAAATTCAAGAACAACACCAGGTGAGAGGCACGGTGCCAAAAAAACACCTCCCCGGATTCAAACCAGGCTCATTGTAACGCACAGCGCACCACGGCCCAGTCATCAGTCACGACTGCCGATTTACGAAATTCAGGACCGACTTTTCAGTGATCCGATGAGTTCATTCATTTGTGAAGCCCAGACGTCTGCTTGACTCAGCTTGGAACATAAGACCAGCTCCTGCACGTTTGTGATAACTGTTCACGGTTTATCTGTGATAAGTTTCCTTTTGGTTTGATGTCTTTTGTCCCGCCTCGTCATTCTTTAAAAAGACTTTTTTTGAGTTGTGTTTGTAAAGAGCTTTGAATGCTACAATTTTTTTAAA
>NC_044495.1:60054888-60059888 GCF_902362185.1 Chanos chanos | reverse complement strand
CTGTTCTCTAGGCACAGTGCAATGACTGTTCCAAATGACTGTTCTTTATGTACAGTGCCATGGCTGTTCTACATGACTGTTCTCTAGGTCCAGTGCCATGGCTGTACTAAGTGACTGTTCTTCAGGCGCAGTGCTATGGCTGCTCCAAATGACTGTTCCCTAGGTCCAGTGATATGACTGTACTCAATGACTGTTTTCTTGATCCAGTGATGTGGCTGTTCCAAACGACTGTTCTCTAAGTCCAGTGCCATGGCTGTACTAAGTGACTGTTCTTCAGGCGCAGTGCTATGGCTGCTCCAAATGACTGTTCTCTAGGTCCAGTAAAATGGCTGTACTCAATGACTGTTTTCTGGGTCCAGTGCTGTGGCTGTACTCAGTGGCTGTTCTGTAGGTCCAGTGCTGTGGCTGTACTCAGTGGCTGTTCTGTAGGTCCAGTGCTGTGGCTATGCTCTGTGCCCAGTGTGATGGCTCTGGTCTCTTCCCACAGGTGCGATCCCACATGTTACTCCTGCATAGGCCCCGGAGAGAAGAACTGCAGCACCTGTGTCAGTGGCTACAACCTGGAGGGTGGAGTGTGTGTCGTCAGCACCATCTGCAAAGATGGTGAGTACTGTACATGTTTCCTCTCTCTTCTGTCCTTTTCTCTCAGCGTTCTTTCCTTCCTCTCTTCCTTCCCTCCATCCCTCCTTTATGCGTCTTGGTCTTTCTACCTGTTTCTCTGTCTCCCACTCCCTCCTGTTGTTCACTCTGGGCTATAATGGAAGTGAGAAATGGGTTTACTCTAATGAGCAGACCTTTAAGTTTCTCGGTACCTCGTTGACACTGGTGTAGTCTGATGTCCGCACAGAGACGGCAGCCTAAAGAATGTCATACTTTTCTGGATTTGCCTTCCTCCTGCCTCCCTCCTCTGTCTTTCAAAAAGATGTTTCGTTCCGGTTTGTTTTGGTTTGTCTTTCGTATCTCCTCATATCTATGAAACGTATGTTTTAAATTGAACAATTTAAATTTAAAAATTGGCACAAGACTGATGCAAATTGTCTGATTTTCGGTCATTCATTGGTATGAACAGGCTAAGTACCCTGCTAGCTGATTGATTTACCTGCAACGATTTGATATTTCTGTGTAACCTGATTAGCTTCCTGATCAGATTATGCTCACAGTTCACTTGTGGCAGGCACAAAATGTTTAAGAAGTACTGGTCTGTTTGTGTCTGTCTCAAGTGTACTTTGAGTCATAATTTGCAAATTCCTTTCAGGACTTCATTTTCACAGCACTGAGGTGTGACACTAATATCTTAAAAAGGATTTGGCATTGTGATGGCATATAACCACTCGTCACTCCTCTTTTCTGTGAATATAATGTTCTTAAGAGTTTTATGAACTGATTGTGTCCACTTTCTAAATGTTTGTTTTCCTTTTTCTTTCCGAATCATCATCTTTTCCAATCATTTCCGTCGCGGATCCAAATCACACGCGGACACCTGAACTTCCTCCTCTTTCTGCCGACCAATCACCTGGATCCAAACAAACTGTTTCCTGTCGCCTGACCTGCTTGTGTGTCCTGAACCCCCCCCCCCCCCCCACCTTCCTCTCCTGTCCTGACCAATCACGTGCTGTGTTTTCCTCCACTGTCTCCTCTTGCTGATGTGGTGGAAAGCAAATGAAGAATCTTGGGCAGAGGGGAGTTTTTGCGTGCTGGTTAAAAAGAACAATCTATGCCAGAGAAAAGTGCTGCAGCAGCTCTGCTGTAGAACGTGTTCTCTAAAGGGCTGACCGAACATTTCTGCACAAGGCGGCGGGGGGGGGGGAGGGGCCTAAAACAGAGTCCCCGCCCCCGCCCCACAACTCCACCCACTCACGTACCGTCATAATTTATATTCCAAATCGAGATCTCTTTATGGGACTGTGAAAGGAGATTCGATGCCAGAATTTACAACAAACCTACCTTTTTTTTTTCCTCTTCCGTGCCGGGACATGTCGTCTGGGTGTAGCAGTTTGGATTTTGATGATTTAACTAATCACACATGTCAGTATTTTAAACGACCAAAGCGTGGATGCCAAAATCGTTTTTAAACTTCGCATCGTCTTGCGAAGCGGCCATACTGTGCAGGAGAGAGACACACACACACACACACTGTTTTTATAGTATCTGGTTTACACACTACTGCTTTGTCTACAGTTAAAAAAAAATGATGATGAAAGCACGAACGAAGCCCAGTTTTTGATTTTATTTTTTTTTTTCCTTTTAAATTTCTTTAAAAAAAAAACAAAAAAAAAAAACCTGAAACAATCTTTGACCAACAGAATAATGTTGTCATTACGACTAGACCCAGCACAAGCAAAGGGGAAAACATTCTTCAACCATGTACCATGTCAGAAAAGTCCCAGAAAGCTGAAAAAAAACAAAACAACAAAACCTATGTCACTAGTTACAAATGCTTTTCTGTCTTAGCTGTTAAGGACTGTTTGACTTTTGTTGACTTTGACTACATTTCTACTGGAATATGGTTCTTGAATTATTAATTTTTTTTTTGTTTTGTTTTTTTTCGTTTCTGTCTGTGTAAACTTGAGGTGACCCATCCATGTGCTGCTGCAGTGATATGTTTTCAGGATGTTTAGGGTTATGGTACAGTTCTGTTCGCTACCCTCTCTCTCAATTTTTTAAAAACAGAAATGCTAAAGTTCTTTACCTCATATGCACATCACTCATACAGTATTAAGTAAGTAAGTAAGTGTGTGTGTGTGTGTGTGTGTGTGTGTGTGTGTGCGCGTGCGTGTGTGTGTGTGTGCGCGTGTGTGTGTGTGTGCGCGTGCGTGTGTGTGTGCGCGTGCGTGTGTGTGTGTGCGTGTGTGTGTGTGCGCGCGTGCGTGCGTGCATGCGTGTGTGTGTGTGTGTGTGTGCGCGCGAATGTGTGCGTTTATTCCTGTGAGGCAGAACCCTGTGTTTAATGTGTGTATTGTGTTTGTCTAATTGACCATGCAGTTAGAGTATTTCTCAAAAATTTCAATTCAGTTTTTTTTTTTCTTTTCGCATTCCGTAACTCAATCGTGTTAATATTTTTTTCTCGAATACAGAAGTTGAATAACGTGGGCTGGCAGGTCAGTGTTTTTTTGGGGGTTTTTTTTTTTTTCCTTTTTGAAAATGCTCGTGCGTTCCTGAAGAGCATCTCTCCCCAGGTTCTTCCCCCATCTCTGACCTCAAATGACGTCTCAAACAACAATATACATCAGTATAAAACGGGAAAGACATGTTCGTTGTTTTTTTTTTTTTAAGTTTCACCCAGGTTTTCTCGTTTGGAGGTGCTATTGATGCTGAACGCGTTAGTCAGGTTATTAAAAAACAAAACAAAACATTTCAGGCATTTGATGGAAATGTAGCTGTCTGCAGACATAAATGAGGAATAAGTCCTTTTGGACATGATTCAGAAAATCATTAAAATTTTATATAATTTTATATAGCTCCCAAAAAAAAACAATAGAGATAACAATATGGTGTATTATAATAGCTATAGTTTTTATATTTCAGGCTAAAGGGAAATAGGAAGATATTTTGGGCTGGGCTGGAGTCGGGGGGGTGGGGAGGGGGGGGCTGCATAGACATAGATTTAAAAAACAAAAAAAAAAGATGTGAAACTCCAGAATATTCCCATAACCCTCTTTTGGAAATTTCCAACCTGCTCAAAAAAACCGGAAACAAACTCTTTAGTTTCTACTAATGGTACTACATTACCCAGCATGCATTGGCTTCCATCTTACTTTAAAAAGATATCCTCCCATCTTGCTTTAAAGGGGATTTTTAGTTAGTTTTTTTTTTTGTTTGTTTGTTTGTTTTGTTTTGTTTTTAATTTATGAATGATTGCTTTATATTTTATTCTGTGGCTCCATGGTTTGTGAGATGCCATAACCTTTTATATTTATATATATATATATATATATATATATATATATATATATATATAAAAGAAATCTCGAATTCCTTTGGGTCTCATTGAAATGGTCTCACCGCATTTTTAGGTAATGGTCATTCCTGTCTGTGGTGTTAAGGTTGCGCATTCTCGGCCAATTCAACACATGCACCACTCTCTTATGTTACACAGGACCATATGAACCGGTCTTTGTATAAACGTTGCCATCTTAACCGTTTTTTTTGTTTGTTAGTTTGTTTGTTTTTTTTAATTTTTTTCCCAGCAATGATTTCATGTACATATGTATTTTGATCACTATTAACCTGAAAAAATATGTTTGAGCCATGTCTTGTCTGAAAAAAATGGCCAAAAAATTGGTTGATTGTGGGTTGTTGTTTTTTTAATTGAATTTGGTCTTATTTTGTTTTGTTTTCTTTTTTTTTTTTTTTTTTTTTAGCCAGCTATGATGGATTTTACGGTTTAGTTGAGAACTTGTTGTAGACAGAGCCCTGAACACGTAGGAGAGTACCGGCAAAAACAAGGTGTTTACTGATCTTTTTATTAATGAACTTTAAAATAAAAAGAAAAACAGCTCCTTTTACGAGCAGAAATCCAACCTCAGCTGCCTTCCTCTCTCTGCCGTTCACAACGTCTCAGCAGAAATGTACTCACTTGATTTAAATTCACATTTGTGTGTGTTCTCTCTCTCTTTCTCCCTCCCTCCCTCTCTTTCTCTCTCTCTCTTTCTTTCTCCTCTTTTCTTAATCTAGAGCATGTGTTAGTCTCTCCTGGCTCTGTTGTGTTTTTTTGGGAAGCGTGCTTGGCACGCGACCACTTGATGATAACTGTCCCTGAGTCCTGAAAGGCTGAGGTGGTCGTAGTCCGTACGTGTGTGTGTGTGTGTGTGTGTGTGTGTCTGTCTGTCTGTCTGTCTGTCCAGGGTGGGTGGGGGTGGGTTTGTGCTGTGTTGAGTTCTCACTCAGAAACAGAAAAGAGACCCTCCGGTTTGATGTACTAAACCCAAGATCTGTTTCCAGAGGACGGAGAGTTTTGTAACTTCCTCTCTGTGTGGTTACAATGCGTTGAAGTCACATCT
>NC_044495.1:60042388-60052388 GCF_902362185.1 Chanos chanos | reverse complement strand
GGGAAATTTGACATGGATGGCCAGTGCCATCTGTGTCACCACACCTGTAAGGAGTGTGACGACCAGGGACCAGATGACTGCTCCAGCTGTGACGCTGGTAACACACCTTCTCTCCACCTGCATGTATTTCATCCTCCCCAGATCACAGCCTCAAAACCACAATTAAACATCATGCTGAAGAACCTGCCTCAACTTTTTTCTGTCTGTCTGTCTGTCTGCCTGCCTGCCTGCCTGCCTGTCTATTCTTATATATTTCTCTTTTTGTCTATCAAATTACAAAACACAGTGATAACAAATCAGACAGGAGCAGGCACTTGTATGTAGCTGCACTATTCAGGCTAAAATAGTTTATAACCCACAGAAATCTTGACTTGTGCTTTTTTTACTCTTGAGACAAATGTGAACATTGGTGTGTCCTCAAGTCATCTAGTACTTTAAGATGATTGGTTCACAGTGATCTCTGATAAGCTAGGGTTTATTAGCACACTTGAATTCTGATTGCACCATGGATGAGATGGAATGAGATATAAACCAATCAAAAGGATGATTAAAAAAAAGAACAACACATCTAATGTAATCCTGTAGGTGAAGTCAGTGTCACTTGTTTGAAAATTTATTTTGAATATTGGTTGTGTTTGGAAATCACTATTGATGTATCTACAAAACAAGTTATTTAAATTCCCCACGTATAGAGAAGTTTGTCAAATGAGAAACAGTTTTGAAAAAGTAATTTCAGTTTTCAAAGACACACAAGGGGCGTTAAGATTTTCCGGTTTTCCGGTCCATCCATGGTGTAGCCAGCTCGGTCTTCCGGTTTTCCGGTCTGTGCGTGGCGTACGCGGCTCAGCTTTTCCAGGAGGACTTTGGGAAGAGGAGCAGCCGTGTCCAGATTTTCCTCTTTTCCTCTTTTTCTCTCAGTCTCCAACTTCTGGCTCAGTCTGCAAAAAAAAAACAACATCTAAGTGGTTTAACATCTTGGAGTAGGAAGGATTACTTTGTCCTGTTTTAGATTTAATGCCATTGTGAGCTTGTCCCTTTTTAAAATTTAAAATCCAAGGGGTCTCGTCCAACAGTGTGAACATGTTTTAGATCATTTCTGATTTATCGTATGTTAAGCTGTTGTACAGTTTTGGGGTTTTTTTTTTTGGTTTTTTTTTCGTGTATTCCTCATTGAGATCCTGACAATGCGTGAAGCAGCAGGTTTATGTCTCAGTCTTGTTTGATTTATGAAACAGCGCTAAGGACTGTACTCAGATCAGTTCTTATGACATCTACTGTTCCTTTAGAGAATTTAGCTGTAACCACAAATGGCTCAAGAAAATGAATGTGAATTTGAGTTAAAAAAGAACAAAAAAAATTGTAACTTCATCAGACAAATTTATGCCATGAGCAAAATGCCCTTCCCCCACTGTGTGTATGAAACTTCTGTGTCTCTCGATTCTTCTCACGAGGGTCCACCGCAGCGATACAGAATTGGGATATAGCGCATTGGTTGAATTGAACTGAACTTAATATTCTCTCTCTCTGTCTCTGTGTGTGTGTGTGTGTGTGTCCCTCCTCCTCTCTCTCTCTGTCTGTGTGTCTCTGTGTGTGTGTGTGTGTGTCCCTCCTCCTCTCTCTCTCTGTCTCCCCACCACCCACCCCCTGTTCTGTGGTAGATAAGTTTGGGGTTGAGCGGTACCTGTTTAATGGGCAGTGCCGTGAGACTTGTCCCGAGGGCCATTTCCACAGCGGGAGGCGGACGTGTGACCCGTGTCCCGAAAACTGCCTGGTGTGTGACTCGTCTGTGCGCTGCATCCACTGCAATGCCTCCTACTACCCCAAAGACGGAAAATGCCTCAAACTGGAATGTGGAATAGGTGTGTTTCTCTTCCTTTTATCAGGGCCGTTTTCTCTGTCAGACCCAAAGGTTCAGAGACGCAGTCTATTCAATCTCTGACTGTTATATTGTTCCATAAAGCTCTTAGGAGTCAAATCTCAGCCTTATTGGTTCCAGTTGCTTTGGGAATCTGCCCAGTAACTCCAGTGAGACCAGTAAAGAGGCGAGAGAGCTGTAGTCGTCGACACGTGTGTGTACTTTGAAAGTGTTGACCAAATCTTTTGATGCGAGAGAGCTCAAAGCAGCCAGGGTTTATACTGTGCCATCTGTGTTTATACACAACTTTGATAAACAGGCAGAAAATTGTGGGTTCATTGTTTAAAGTACTCTGTGCGTGCGTGTGTGTGTATGTGTGTGTGTGTGTGTGTGTGTGTGTGTGAGAGAGAGGGAGGGGGGTAATGATGGTCTTATAAAATCATTTCAGCTTGCCAGCCAGAGTGGAGTTTTCTTTATCCTTCAACATTGTCTCAGATTTCAGAGAGAAAAAAGAGAGTGATCTTGGAGAGGGGAGAGAGAGAGAGAGAGAGAGAGAGAGAGAGAGAGAGAGGGGATTGAAATTCTTATCGTTGGTGGCAGACATGTATAAACGGATCCCCTGCCATGGCTTTAGGGGACGTTTCAGCTAAGCAGAGCATGCAGCTCCATCCAGAAAACTCTCTCTCTCTTCCTCTCTCTTTCTCTCTTTCTTCCTTTCTTTCTTTCTGCTCTCTCACTCACTGTCACATACATAAACATGTACAAGCGCACACACACACACATATACACATATGTACTTTCTCTCTCTCTGTCTCTCTCTCTCTCTCTCTCTCTCTCTTTTTTTTATCTTGTCGTTTTTTTGCCCATGCATTACATACCCCCACTCTCCTCTTGCAACACTCTTATTCTTTCCTTTCCTGAGGAGGCTGACGAACCCACTGAACTCTGGATCTCTTGCAGGTGAAGTGGCTGACCCCGATCACGAGGAATGTCTTACCTGTGAGGAGGGATGTCACAAATGCCTGCAGAGTGAGTATTAAAACCGACACAGACGCTCTCAGAAGAGCTCCACATCTAATCGCGCCAGCTAATACACGCATCTCTGCACCAGTACCCACTGGGACCCTCTCCCCTCCGCGCTCACCATCCGTATATCCGTTTTCTCAGGTTTGGTCTGTTGTGTCTGACAGAAGCTAAATTATGTCATGGTAAAGCACATTTAATATTCTTCTCATTGCCGAAATCTGTTCTTAAAACCTTCTGGGATGTTTAAAGATGGGCCATTTTGGGAAAGCTGTCTGTGGGGGCTTGGGTTCAGTGATCCCACGACACTGATGTGGACCCAGAGCAGCTCCGAGCAGACACAAGCCGCACAGCAGAGTTCAAACAAACAAACAAACAAACAAATTCTGCCATGCCATAAAGTCAAATGGGTACGAACTTACAGACATTTCCTTACTTAAATTCGGCGTGGTTTTCGGAGCTTGGCCGCTCAGCGTGTGTCGCGTCACAGGTGGATCAGTGAGATGCTCTCACCGCAGGAGTGCTGGTGTGTGAGAGATAAGAGATTCCAGCCGGTACAGGGTTTACCGTGGCCGACTTGGCTCCAATCAAAGAGCAGAGGGTTTGGCTGATAAGAGCAAGCTCTGTAAACACACACACACACATGCACACACGCACACATGCACACACACACACACACACACACACACACACACACACATGCACACACACACACACACACGCACGCACACACACATGCACACACACACACATGCACGCACACAGGCACACACACACACACACGCACACACACGCACATGCACACACACACACATGCCTGCTTGCACAAACTCACAAACCTATGCATGCATGCTTGCACACATACTCCCTTAGCCTCCATCATCTCACTCTGAAGCCAAAGATAAGTTAAACTGATGTAATCTTCACACCACGCGTTAAAAAGGTAAACAAGGCTTGGAGAAGAGTGGTTCGTTTTTTTTTTTTTTGCATTGGGAAACTTTCTGGAGCATTCCTCACACGTCAGCTCATGGGCAGGTGAATATTTTGATTCGCGCTTCATTTACAAATTATGAAAACTTGTTCTTAAAGAGAGGTTATTTGAACCATTTCCATATAAACACTCAAAACTTGATGAGTTATTCATTGCTAAAAAAGGCATACTAACACTGTTGCCAGTTAGTGTCTCAGATATAGATGTCATGTTGAGATTATGTCTGCTCGCCCCCTGTTGGCTAAACCCGGAAAATGACAGTCAGAGGTTTGGCTTCTGTTTATGTGTTTCGTAATCTGAGTTTCGGGTATTGCTGACTTCTTAATCCTGTTTTAATTGTGTTTTAATCTATTCAAAATGATCTCGTCGTCTTGTGTTGCAGTTAATCCAGAGCACTGTATGTCTTGTCTCCCGGAATTCTACAAGTGAGTGTTAGATCCTTCTCACCCCATTCTCTTATTGCCAAGATGACACACAGCCATACACGGCACCCGGATCTATTGATCTAGTGTTTTACCTCTTTTACTCTGTCATTCAAAAGGCCAAAAGTATTTCAACAAGGAGGAGATTTTATTGCTGATCTGGGGATTCGCCAAATGTTTGATTTAGGGGTTTTTTTTCCCCTCTACATATATGACGTGATAAAAAAAAAAGGGAAAGAAAGCATTGAATTTAAAAGAGTTCTTGTGTTTGGGTTTCTTTGAGACTTGGATCGAGCTGTCACAGAAGTTGTCCCGAGAAGACATACGAAGACAGGGAGGAAATGATGTGCATGCACTGTGAGGAAAACTGTCTAAACTGTGACAGTTCTCAGTGTTACTTCTGCGAAGAGGGTTATTACCTCTCAGGTAATCCCAAACTCACTGTACTGTCCTCTTCAAACAAGAAAAGAAAGATCCGTATCGCCACTTTACTGCTCTTAAAATGAGACAAGGCCCCGACCATTGGATACTGAGAGAAGTTGTACGTCTGGTAAAAGTTATGTGTTATCCTTTTTTGATTCTGGTACATCTTTTAGAGGTGTCTGACGAATTACTATCAGCATAATACATATTCATGAATGTTTATGAATATGCAAATTTTCTGCATGTCTTTGAGAGTTGCTGTAAACGGTTCCCAAGCCTTTTCGACGTAAGGGGACATCCCAGATTGCTTTGATACAGCAGGCAGTGCCGTAGCGTGCTGGCTGTTTGAATTGAACTTTGGGGTGTTTGTTTTCCAGATGAGAAGTGCGTAAAAACATGTCCGGAGGGTTTCTATGGCGACTCGCATCAGGAATGCGAGCCATGTCATCGTGACTGCCGGACGTGCGGCGGGCCGGACTATAACGACTGTGACTCGTGTGAGCAAGGCATGCGATTGGTGAACGGCCAGTGCGTTGACGTGAAAATCACGGTCACCTGTTCCTCGGATCACTTCGTCAACCGTGAGAGTCCATTCTCATCAAGTTTAGAAAACTGCAAACTGCGGTAGAAATATGAAACTGCGCTCAAATGAGTTATTACCTGCTGAAACATTAAGCAGAAGACCAGGGAAATAGCATCATACTAAATTTCCTTCTTCCCGCTACACCCAGCGCTCTGATTTAAGGAATCAATTTTACTGTGTGTTTATAGCTGTTGAGAATAAAATAATACGAATAATCACAAAGATTTGTTTACTGTGGCAATTTGGCGTTTTCCCTTCGCATATTGTCACGCCTCTGGCAATTCTGTTTAATGATGGAATATTGAAGAGAGCTCGTTTTCAAACCCCACCCCCCACCCCCCAATCATATTTAATTATTTTATGCTCTTCCTAACGGGTTTAACGAGTCATACATTAGCAGCAGCATAAAAAAACTCGACAGAAATGTCTAAAAATACAGACATGTGGATTAATGTGTTATGCTTCATAAATATTGTGTTGTTTTTTTCCGTTTAGGGCAGGGAGAATGTGACCAGTGCCATCCCTCGTGCGGGACCTGCTCTGGCCCAGAAGCAACCAGCTGCGACACGTGCAAAACCGGTAAACGCGCTGAAGGATAGTGCACTGATGTTTGAATGCGTTAACTTTAGCAAAACTTTTAAACTTTAGTCTAATTAAGTGTCCTGCTTGGGTCTGTCATGAGTCAGAAGAGCTGAACACCATGTGTTGCGGATTTTTATATTTAGCTGGGTGGGCAGCGAGGAACACAAACTCTGTTGGCAATATGAAATGAGTGATAGCACAGCTATCCTACGGTAATACAAAAGAAAAGCTGGTTCATGTGCCGATGCAGTAGTAAACAGTAAAATCAGAGGTGTCAGATCAACTCCTAAAGAGAGACACTGAATCCATTTTTACTCCTAAAGTGTTAAACTGGATCCATTTTTACTCCTAAAGTGCTAAACTGGATCCAGTTCATTTATAACGTCTGATTTTACTGTGAATGTTTGCTGGTGTGTGTGTATATATGGATGTATATATGTGTGTGTGTGTGTGTGTGTGTGTGTGTGTATGTATATATATATATATATATATATATATGTATGTATCTCCATAGGTCACTTTCTGACAGTTTCGCAGTCCTGTGTGGACAAATGCCCATCACGCACTTTTGGGAATTTGACCAGTAAGCATTGTGAAGCCTGTTTGCCAGGCTGTGTTCAGTGCCAAGATGCCCACAGCTGCCAGAGGTGCCAGTCTGGGCACGCACATCTGTACCTTGAGGGTGGCCGCTGTGTCGCTGAATGTAAAAGGTTGGAACACACTCCCCAGTCTTTTGCAAATTGTTAAACTTTATACCAGTGTGTAACTAGGGAGAACTTAAGTCCTCTAACGCCTTAACAGCAGAAAGTCCCTGTAAAAGCAAACAATCCCAAATTATGTCAAAGATCTTGGTGTATGTGTGTCAGTGTGTCAAATGTAGAGAAATTTTTCCCCCACCACAAGTTTTGAAGAACATTCCAGGATTCCAGTCACCCATGGATAAAGTACCTTGCGCACTTAGGTTTGTTATTCTTTCTTTCCACAGGGGATTCCCGGTAAAGGGCGTGTGTCAAAGCTGCGCCCAGGGTTGTGCCTCGTGTGAGGGAGACGCCAATCGCTGCCTGACCTGTGAGAGCGGCTTCGTCCTCTTTAAACACACCTGTGTGGAGCACTGTCCTGTTGGCCACTACATCAACAAAGAGATGTGTGAGAGATGTCCATCTGGGTGCAAGGAGTGCGGTTCTGACGGCACCTGCAGCGGTAAGGATTTTAAACACCATACTCTTGTCTTGTGGGAGAAAAATGGCTTTTAACGATTGTGTAGGTAATTAACTCAGTGATCTCTTATCTGAGGAAAAGTTTGAATTGAGCTTAATGTATTCATTGCTGGTTTATTTTCCATATAAAGAGCAGAAAAAAATTCTGTTTTTAATGCAGTGTGTCTTAGTGGAGTGCCTCAAGGCTCAATTCTTGGGCCAGTAAGTTTTCTTTTTTTTTTGTTTTCATTATATTGTTCTGTGGGCTTTATGGAATAGATTTCATTTCATATGTTTTTCATCTTATTTGCAAGTCAGAAAACGTGTGCAGTCTGACTGAGAATAGAGCTCCGACCTGCTTTTTTAAAATGCCCTCGTGTGCTCTCTCCATTATTGTCTTTTTCATTTCCTTTATGGCTTTCATTTGTACCAATCTCTCTCTCTCTCTCTCTCTCTCTCTCTCTCCCCCTCAGCATGTGAGCAGTATTTCTTCCTGCATGGGGAGCACTGTCTGGATGACTGTCCGAAGGGGTTCTTCGCCAGTGAGGCTCAGTGGAGATGTGAGCCCTGTCACTCAGACTGTGCGTCCTGTGATGGGCCTGATGCTGACGACTGTGACATCTGTAAGAACCACAGGGCTGTTCGCTACAATGGTCAGTGTCTGTCCACCTGCCCCGCCACCACCTACCTACAGAAAGACAAAGCTGAATGCAGAGGTATGTCTGTCCCCACCCCCCCCCCCTCTCTCTCTCTCTCTCTCCCCCTCTCCCCCCCCTCCTCTCTCTCCCCCCTCCCCCCCCCCCCTCTCTCTCTTGCCCAGTCCCTCCCTCAACTCTTTCCCTCTCTTGTATACTTGCACGAGCGCGCGCGCACGCACACACACACACACACACACACTTAGAGGCTGGTGCAGTTGAAACACAAGTTTCAGCGCGTAAATACGTCGGTTTGCATCTACGGCTTTAAGTAGGCACATTCGCATTTCCATTGATCCTAAACTGCTTTTCTTCGCTCGACGCCGACGAGTCAAATCTGACCGAGTCCGCACCTCTGTCCTAGATTGCGATAAGTCCTGCCTGACCTGCTCCGGGCCCCACCCCTCCTCGTGTCTGAGCTGCAGGTTCGACATGAGGCTGGACGTGAACGGGCACTGTGCGTTTTATATCAACTGCGCGGAGCATATGTACAAGGATAAGAATGGAGAATGCAGGGCTTGTCACCACACCTGTCACCGATGCTCCGGGGGGGGCAAAAACCAGTGCCTCAGTTGCCCCCCCAAAAGCTTCTTACTCAGTAAGTCCTGCTTAAGGGTTGGTCAGCATAGCAGTACCTCCCGTACAGAATGAGCGCCAATGCTCTTGGCTAGATTTCCGTGGAGTGTGTCATATTTGATCTCCCATACTTGGAATGTTTTTGTTTGTTTGTTTGTTTTTTTTTAAACCCAGACCTATACGCAGCCTGCTTACAGTAAACCAGTCCTAGATGCTCTCTTGTAATTTTTGGAAGCTTGTATTTAACCAACTTAGATTTCTTAATATTCCTGAGGTATGATCCATTTTTTCCATAAATCACCAAGACTGAGATTTAAGTATAGTAATGACACTAACTGACCCTGATCGATGTCCTTCTCCTGAGTAGATCAAACCTGCGTGGGCCAGTGTCCCAGTGGTTTCCATGGCGACGTGGAGGAATGGAGGTGCAGTCAGTGTCACGAGACCTGCGCGTCTTGTCGTGAGCACCACAGTATGGACTGTGACACCTGCAGGCCGAACCTGTTCAAGCTGGACTACCGCTGCGTGGAAAACTGTGGAAGCAGGTACACCAGGTTTCAATACTTCTGCGTCAAAGACTTAATTCACGGCGTAGCCTCGAAAAAAACGATGGTCTCGTCAAAAGCACAGCACAGCAGAGCTGAGCCGCTTCAGACGTCTTATTACCGTTAGCCCCTACTGCTCTGTCAGTGTGCAAGTGATATCCCTTTTCTATGATTGCTTCTGTCCCGATTCTAACCTTTGCCACCTTTCCTTGTGACCTTGTGACCTTGTTCCCTTGGCCACTAATCTTACTTCACTGCATAAGCGAATCCCTGAAAGTGTCTGTAAAGCATTCATGGTGATGATCTGTTTGGTATTTGCTTCAACACCTTCAGTGCTGCCAGAGATATTGTAGTAGAAAAGGACACAAGGTACAGGACCCTTAGGAGAATATTTGGACAGAACCTCAGTCATTTAGACAGAACCTCTGCCATGTAGACAGAACCCCAGTCATTTAGACAATTCAGATACCTGTAAACAAGCTTCTTCTGAACACGTAAACCAGCCAACAGCACGAATTTGTCAGAGATAAAAGAAAGATCTGACTGGACGCTCAGCGCTGAGGATAATATTTTAAAAGCCATTACGGACCTCTGAATCAGTCCGAGATCACTGAGATCGTGACAGAAATAGAGTAGCGAGTTTTAAAGGGAGCCACTAGAGGGCAGTGTACACACAAAGACCGGCAGCTAATGTTCTAACTCAAGTTTGAATAGTAACTTAATATATCAGTAGCACTTCTGTAAAGACCTTTACATCAACAAATTGATGAGAAAGTACATGATAACTTTTTCATTAAAGATGTTTTTTTTTTTTTTTTGCAGTTTATAGGTTCTGTTTTGGATTTAAAGATGTACTTCAGAAGGTCGAATGTTCAGACTTTTATAATCAGGGAGGTTTGGCTCTGTCTTGTTAGGTTAAACTGGTCTTGTCAGGCTGTTCTTGGTGGGTTGTTTTTGTCTGAATGTTACATCAGATGTCTGCTATGATCTTCTGTGCGGAGTCATAACATTTTGTCCTCTCGGATTAACGAGCGGCTGTGTTCAAGGCCACAGTCCTTTTCCAAAGTGCATTTTCTCCTTTTTTTTCTCCCAGCCCAAAGACAGAATAG
>NC_044495.1:59989888-60037388 GCF_902362185.1 Chanos chanos | reverse complement strand
CAGCATCCACGACGAAATGATGGCGGACTACAGTGACAAGGACGAGGACGAGGAAGAGGACGAGGATATCGTGTACATGGGGATGGACGGAACCGTGTACCGGAAGTTTAAGTACGGACTGCTAGAGGACGAGGAGGAGGAACTGGAGCTGGAGTACGATGACGAGAGCTACTCCTTTAGGTGAACAGCAGGAGGAACGCTGTGCGCCTCTCTCTCTCTCTCTGTGATAAAAAGAGAGAGAGAGAGAGAGAGAGAGAGAGAGAGAGAAATAGGCAACTCGTTTTTCAGTAGAACAAGAAAGTATGAAAGCTCCGACCAAATGCCTGTGTTTGTATGCAGAGCTGAAAGATGAGAGAGCTACACAAACGTTTGATAATCGAAAAGTGACAAGGTGACATCGAACTGACTTTGAAAAGTGATTTGTGCCTTTAGAACCCACTCCGTTTGGTAGTTTATGCATGCATAAAAAACACTTTGTATGGTAGTTGATGTGTGTCTATAAAACGGCTCCATGTGATTAGTTTTTTGTGTGTGTTATAAAGCTACTCTGTATGATAGTTGATGGGTTTTAGTGACACAAACCGTGAAAGTCAGTTCTAGAAGAACAGTGGAGAACAGTGAGTAAGAGTCGACCATGAAACAATGGGAACACATTTATCTACAGTGACCCTAAACACACACCAAGAGTTTGGTTGGTGTGATGACACTCCAGAATATTATCCATAAAATCCACAGCTACACCATGGATGTAACACTGGTCATAAACGTGTGGTTAGTCTGTAGACTGTTCTCTGTCAGTCATGCAGTGCCAGCTTAATGGAGCCAGCTTGTGTTTTGTTTCCCCAAATGGTTCCCCTTCCCAAAGTCAGTTGGCAGAACTATTCCAGTGAGTGTAATAGGTCGAGAATATTCCAGAAAGACTCGCAGTGACACAGGAAAGACGCTTCACATTCTCATCTGTCTCTCTTTTCTTTTTCCAGTGGTAACGACTCTTTTTCTCTTTCTCACAAATAAACTCTCAGGCGATTTCTTGTAGACTGTCAAGACACTGAACTTCTGTAATACATACACATATCCAGGCACGAAAATTGTGAGAACGGTATATTAAAAAAAAAAAGACTGAATATTGGAACACTGATTTGTCATTCACGGGGCAGCTCAAGGTTTTTGACTTATCCCAGGCCAAAAAAACAACAAAAAAAGGGCTCTGTTAAACTGGGGACTTGCAGGGAAATCTTATGTAAACTGAGGGATGATTCAGCATCAGGGACACACTCTGTGCACATGACACAGCTTCTTTAACTTTGATTGGCTGTTGACTGTCTTTCCCCGCCTCATTTTTGGGTTGGTAATTCTATGGTAAAAGTTTGATTGGTTGAAGATTGAGTTATGTGGAATATTGTTTTAGCTTTGTGATCAGACCACTCGTGGTTATTAATTTATGGAGTTTTACTAACAACTTTTTTGTATCAGTTTTGCTGGGGACGGAGTTTTGGCCTTGACTTGAAAACTTGTTAAAATTTACCAATGCATTGTCGTTCTGTCCTTTACCTCATATTACAGACTGCATTCACACACACACAAAAAGATTGAAGACTACTTTTTTTTTTTTTTAATTTTGCTGAACACTGAATAAGTGTTGAATAATTTGAGTGTTTCCCAAATGTGTTTACATGTCAAACTCAATAAAACCAAGTTAAGTGTTATCATTTTCAGCAGCTTTTTCCCCCGCCGACGAGTTGTGAGACTCCTCAAATGAAGGAGTGAGTCATAGAACCAAATCTGATAGTGGAGAGAGAGAAAGAGAAAGAGAGAGAGAGAGAGAGAAGACAAAAGAGACTGATAAAAGGGTTTAAAACTTTAATGAACATCCGTGTCAGGGAGAATAATACAGTGAAAGACACAACATTGCCCTTGATGACTAGACAGACAAACCACAGGCATCTGATGAAGCACATGTCTGGTCCCTTAGAACAGGCTTTTGACTGAGGGAAAAATAACAGACACATTCACATCCTTAAACCCTGAGCTGAGCACAACCGCGTCACGGAGCCCAAGACACACCCCCGTTTTGCATACGACTCAACGGGGACCAATCAAAAGACGACGCGCCTTGGACGCCCGAGACCTCTACGTATGCTTTCTGACAGAGCGAAGAGACGTCGACGGACGACGTCGCCGTCATCGCGACAAACATAGAATACGAGCAAATTAACAGAACGAGACAGCTGTACTCGCTAACAATGTGACCGCAAAACAAGACAAAACAAAAAAAAAAAACCAACACAAAAAATATTGTATAATAATTTATGTTTACAAACTTATTGAAAGAAAGAGGAAAAAAATGATGATAACTATAAAAAAAATTAATCCGTAAAATAAATAGTCTTGCATGTGTACGGGTTGTGATTTTGACTACTGTCGAGTCAATTAAAAGCATAAAAACAGCACTTTTTCCGAGCAGTTCTTTAGACAGAAGCACATTCCTCTCCAGAGCGAGTAACATACAAATTGTTTCTTAGTGGACAGTCCAGAAAAACCTCATAGAATGCTCTAGAGTACAGACTGTGCAGGTCTAGGAACTAGAACATGACATATTTTGATTTCAAGCTAAATTGATACATTGTTGCACAGGAAACTATGTCATCACAATCATCTAAATTCTATCATGTACAATAACCAGAGCAGACATTACTATAAACATTACAGAGCATATAAACAAGATATGTGCATTATTATTATGATTATGATTATATTTTTTTCTGTGTGATTTGTAGGAATGCTTACTGTATTACACTGGGGTTGTGTTTGAGCGTGCGTTTCTCCGTGATAGCGTTGAATAAGGCACAGCTCAGCCTTTTGAAAAAGGCAGAGCACTCGTTTACTGCAGGAAAAATCTTGAGGGACTATTTCAAGACAGGCTTAAAGGACAGGAGGAGGTCGACTTCTGGCCGCACGGGGTGGCGTCCCGCCGCGTTTTGCCCTCTACCTATGCATTCCTCTATGGACTCGCTTTCGCCAGAGGAACATGCGTGTGCGTTCACGTGTGCTGTTCGGCCCACGAGCGGCACGCGTTGGGAAACACACACACACACACACACACACACACACACACACACGCACACGTGCGCCAGCAGGACTTTGAGCCCGTGTGAGCACAGCCGGGCTCCTCCATGTATAAGGCTTTGGCTCTAGTTCAAGTACTGATGACTCTACAGGGTTTTATCAACGTGGGTTGTGTCACCGCTATCGAAATGAACGACGGGGCAGAGAACAGACAACGACAATGAAGCCTGTGCAGACAGCCGTGTCCCAAAAACAAAGCATCCCAGACCTCAGAAACCCGCCCTTCGGTGGAAGAACGTCGGAATCCGAGGCTCTAGCGGAATTCTAGATTATTCCAGTTTTTTCTTAGCATGTTTTCCTTTTCATTTTTAAACATAGTTTCTTAAGCCAAAGCAATAATGCCTTTTTATGAGTTCACTCCCAGCGTTTTATCGTCGTAAAAAAAAACAAAAACAAAAAAAAAAACAACAAAAACAAAAAACGCAGTAATAAAAGGCTTCTGATGCCATAATGACCTGGTAAACATAATATTTTGTGCCGTGTTGCCGTAGCTGGAGGCTCGGAAAGTGAATTATCTCGGGAGGGGGCAGATTTACTGAAGGTCAATTGTATTTTCTCGCATCCACAGAGCATATAAAGACCAAAGACAAAGGACCAATCAAATTAACAACCATTAGCTTAAGCAGCAAATGGAGACGGATATGGCATTAGAGGGAAAGAGAATCTGTCTATACATATTCACACATTTATAAAGGTTTTCTTCTCTTTCTTTCTCAGAGAAAAATACACACTCTTAAATATATATATATATATGTAGAGAGACAGAAAATTCATGTGAATGATTATGTACACCTATGGATGAAGTCTACAAACAAGTTTTGACCATTCTTCGATTCTGTCTGACTGGTTTGCCATGCCTGGTAACAGCAAACACCATTTACAGTATCTGCCACTGATTAGACTCCTGGACTTAGACCAGAGAGCCCGAGCTGAGATAAGGGAACTGTTATCTATTCCGCTAGCAAAAAGGATCAACTGCTACTGCAAAAAAACAAACAAAAAAACCCAAATGAGAAGCTTTTCTTTAGACATGGTCAAACTGGCATATTCTCTGAACTGAAAACCTGCATTAAACCCATGAAAATGAAAACATAATATGTATGAATGAGTCTTGTTGAGGTGAAATTTCCCTTTTTTTTTTTTTTTTTTTTAAACTGTCTTTGACTGAGTGATATACTTATGTCTCCCAGAGCACTTTGACCATTCTGGACACTAAAGATGATAAAGGGGACGATTTCTACACATGACGGCAAAAAAACCTGCCAAAAAAATGGCAACCATTCATCTCTCTGCACGACGACTGGGAGGTCCCCCTCTTCAGTCCAAAATATGGTACATTCCATCAATTTTCAATTGGGAATATACCATTCATCAAACTTGCAAAGGGGTGTGAAACAGCCTTGTCGAATACAAGCTGATACCAATACATATGATCCATCACTGTTTGTATAATCTGCACATCATTTCTGCCTCACTCTTTATAAGGCGTTCACACGTTCTTCCTTTCCTACGAGAGGAGAGGAGCTGCTCTCCAGTGCGACCCTATGACCCTCAGTGTGACCCTGTGACCTCTGAGGACAGAGAGGACATTCATGTTCACAGAACACGCTAACAGCAAAGCAGCAGCAAGAACCAGGCCGCTCCGTAAACCTCGTTTCAAAAGGAAGAAAACAAAAAATAAGAAAAAGCTAAAAAAAAAAAAAACAAACATTAAAAGTACAAAGAAATGACAACATTGGGATCCATAACTTTCAACAGCCTTTACCTAAAAACAAGAGCAGAGACACACGGAGAGAGAGGAAGAGAGAGAGAGAGACAAACACAGGGGACGAGACCAGTCCGGTCAGACGACGCACGGAGTCTGGATTTTAGTGACCGTTCATAATCGAATTTGTCGCCTTGGACGTGGACGAGCGGAGGAAGTTGTCGGTTTTCAGTTTCAAGTGCTCGGGGTGGTCCAGTTTCTTTTTGGCCTCTTCGATGTCGCTGTGGATCGCTGTTATCAAAGCGTCTGAATAGAGAGAGAGAGAGACAGAGACAGAGAGAGAGAGAGAGAGAGAGAGAGAGACAGAGACAGAGACAGAGACAGAGACAGAGACAGAGAGGGAGAGAGAGAGACAGAGAGGGAGAGAGAGAGAGAGACAGAGACAGAGAGAGGGACAGAGAGAGGGACAGACAGAGACAGAGAGAGAGACAGAGACAGAGACAGAGTGAGGGAGAGAGAGAGAGACAGAGCAAGAGACAGAGACAGAGAGAGACAGAGACAGAGACAGAGACAGAGACAGAGAGAGACAGAGAGAGACAGAGAGAGACAGAGACAGAGAGAGACAGAGACAGAGAGGGAGAGACAGAGAGAGAGACAGAGCGAGAGACAGAGAGAGAGTTAGTCAGGGTCTTCTCATTGCATTATGGCCTATAAAAGTGTAAAGTTTTTTTGTTTTTTTTTGTAGGGTCTTTTCTTACCCAGTGAGTCAAAGCCTCTCTCTGGACGGACATATCCCACCATTATTACACTCAGGATCTCTCCATAAAAATCCTCTTTAAACTTATGGATCACATGAGTTTCCTAGAAGAGAACACATTCTCAAATCAATTACCAATTACCACAGTTTCCCCACAGAGTCTCTGATTGGTTGAGGAAGGCACCTCAGGGTTTGAGGATTCCTCTCCGGATGCATATTCGACAATTAAATCACAAGGCTTAACACAGCAAAGTCACAAAATAAATACATAAATTTAAAAAAAAACAAACAGGCAAAAGGTCATTCCTACGTTTGTGAAGGAGGCGTGTCCCTCCTCATCACCAGGAAATCTGGGCAACGTTATGAACAACCCACTTATGAAAAGCGACAGTACCATCAGAGAATAACTTTACCCTTTAAAGCCCTTTACCTCCAAAAGTGGCCTTGCAAATACGACACACATTACCACAGAGCACATGAATGGATTCAGTTAACCAGAGGCCTTGACTGCAATGAAAGGCTATGGTGATATTGTGTTTTTGTTAGCCTACAGGACAGAAACCCGGAGTAAGCCAAATCTTCCTTTACATCACATGTGTCAAAAACCTGGTCCTGGAGGGCCAGGGTCCTGCTGGTTTTTGTTTTCACCTCTTAGTTACCTGTTGATTTTCAGCTTGAAAATGGTTGCGCATGCTCTTCAGCCAATCAGAGATTGTATTTAGTTGGTCAACAACAACAACAACAACAACAAAAACAGGATCATGGCCCTCCAGGACTGGATTGTGACACCCTTGCTTTATACCTAATCCCTCAGCAAAAAAAAAAAAAAGCAACACACCTCAAATGACTTCACTGAGTTTTTTGTCAGGGAACAGTACCCCTCTTACCCCTTTTCCACTGCCGCGGTGCCGGTGCTGTCTCTCTGTCTCTGCCCGATCGAGCACCGGCACCCGCGCTTTTCCACTGACAAAATACTGGTGCCGGAGCCGAAAACTGGCACCGGCACGGCACCACAGAAATGCTGGTCCCAAAGTTGGAACCGCTGACGTCAGAGGCTATGCAAATAAAAACCACGCGAGAACCAATCAGTTCAGCGTTTGATACGTGACGTTCTTTAGAGAGGCGGGAGTAACAAAAAACGTCTGACCAAGTAGCGGTAGGCTAAAGGATATTTGTAGCATGAAAATATGTATATGATTAAAAGATGCATGAGTAACAATTTGTGTCCTCATCAATACGGGCTGTTGTTTACATGTTACATGAACGTAGTTGGACCCAGAGTGGAAGAAAAAGACACTCTCTCTCTCGGCTCTGGCTGGTGCAATTAAACCACTTCATGCAGACCTTCATTTAAACACTCGTTTTAACTTTTGAGCTAGGTGACAAACTTACTATTTTCATGAATTTTGCTCCCAGAGCAAAAAGTTCTGGGAGAAAATTCGTGAGGTGTTTCGCTGTGTGGAAGCCTAGCGTAAAAGTAAATTTATAAAGAGCAAGCAATGCGTTCTGTCCGACATTATATTTTCCCCACGGAAATTACCCAAACTTTCGCTATGCAGCGTTCGGTTCCCAAACCAGTGGAAATGCGGGCCGGTTCTCAAAAGGCACCAAGGCAGCACTGGCTCCGCACCGGCACGGGCACGGGCACCAGCACCGTCGTAGTGGAAAAGAGACATCTGTCAATTGGTGCTTGAAAAACTGGTGTTCAAGCTGTACATTAACCCATTACTGACCAGGGGTGAGAGGGAAATCCATTGTTTCCACTGTTTGACTTGCCTGACTGACTGACTGACCTCTTTCATCTGGTCCACTGGTTCAATGGTAATTAACGGCCATTTACATACAATCCTTTACGGTGATGTTTTCTCCAGTTCGTCTTTTTTTTTTCTTTTTTCAGATTATTCTCTTCACATCACTCTGGCCTCAACCACCACAGCTCAGGACTGCCCAAATGTATGCAATACACCACGGACAGTTAGGGAAGTGCTAAAATATATGAAATGAAATAATCTTCTCTGTTACGAATACCACTTTCGGCAAACGTGAGGTACCGCACACACGCAGAGATTGGAATGAACTCAAACTGAAACAAATGAGGTTTGGGGTGGCGGCGGCATGCGGCACCAATCGTCATAGCATTTGGTTTCCTTTAGCTGTCTTACCATCGATTTCTTTGTGTTCTTGTAGTACGGGTTCCATCCGATACTCATAACCATTTTGTGTACTTCCCCATTTCCCACGCGAGCCCAGCCGTAATAGATTCCTGTACTGATGTCCGCAGGTAGATTGTCAACTACAGATTCTGGGAAGTTTGCTATGGGGGTAAAGAACGGGTGTCAGAATAGATAATGTCCACAGAACAAGTCGACCAGCAGATAAGAAGATATGACCCTAGACTCAAAGCTCGGCTCAAAGCTGTATCTTGTTGCTCGTACTTATCTATTATGACGTGCCTTCAAAACAAATGTTGAAGACGCAATGAGAAATAAGGTTGCCTTTTAAAGGCAAGCTAGCACACGACCTGAGACATGAAAAGTAATTTCAGCAGTTCTAAAAATGTTTACAGTTTGAATGAGAACTAACATAGAGAACGATAATTTTACACCCTTCAATGAATTACATAACATAGCGTTAAGTCGCTCTCTATGTAAGAGCAGGCTATGTTAGTTATATTTCGTCTGCTGTATGTCAAGACAGTTCTGCGCCGGTAAATCGTGAGACTAAAATCAAATCTACCCTGACGTTACTCGGCGCAAACGGTGCATTCCGTCGGTAGATTTGACAATAATCCATGCTGTCTCCAAATCTTGCTACTCTTTTTAAGTAAGATCTGAAGCGTACTAGATAAAGCACAGCAAATTCCACATTAATATAAGCTAGGTCACTCGTTAGCTTTCTAGCTAGCTATCATATAAACGTCAATAGCTGGAACTATAGATGCTGCCCAATTTTAGGATGATGGGTCTCCCCAGTGCAAGATCCATACCTGTTGGGATACCTAGCTCCTTGCTGCCTCTTCCAAATCCTCGCACAACTTCTCCTCGACAAAAGTACGGAAGACTCCTCATGTCCACAATCAAGGGGTACAGAGCGTAGCTTACTTTGGCTAGCTATTAAGATTAGGGTTGAAATAAACGTCAGGCTTAATGACCCTGGGAATTCTAGACGTTTCCTGGAAGATACTTATATAAACTTGAACAATGAACAAACGAGAAGGTTAAAATAGCTGACGCGTACAGAGATAACGCTCTAACAGTAGTTTGAAACTTAAAGTAGATGGAAGGATTTCGTGGAACGACTTTGACGTACCCGGCTCGTTTTCTCGAGTAATCTATCGCAACGCCTTTCGGTAATCATCTACTCTGGCCCGAATGGTAACCTTTGCTCGACTCTCTGTACATTTTAAAGTAAAAGCACGTATAGTGTTATAATCAAAAACGTTTCTTTTCAACGTCCATTATCGTAACCCCTCTTACGGAATCAAACTGTTTAAAAAAGCTATGGTACCACGGCACAAATTTTAATTTTTTATCCAACTTAACCTAAGAGTATTTCCTGTTCAATTTCTACGTACCTTTTATTTTGAATGTAGGCGGTGGCGTACAGAACGGCCCCGTTTCGTCAATTTGAAAAGAAGGAGGAAACGTCAGCAACATGTGATCTCACAAGGTATTACGTAGGGTCTTATATCATTTTGCAAGGTCAGAACACGTAGCCTTTTTTGGCAGGTCTCAGGATAAGTAATATACATAGTACAAACAATGACCACGTCTAAATGCCTCCAAATAAAGTAAAATAACACGGAGTTATGGTGAGGTAACATTTTTTCCCTGTTTGTAATTTAATATTCATGTATTTCACTCTATGTATAGTATTTCATTTTTAATAGAATTCCAGGTTGTATTTCTTACAGAGAAACTTTAATGCCTTAATAACATGGCTGTCGGCCCTTCCATTTAAGTGTTAACTACACTGCTAGGAAAAATAATGACTGACTATTACAAAATACCACAGAAGAACTTTAAATTGGTGTCTTGTTATACACAGCATGTGTGGTACTGGCAATTATGATCTATTCATCTAAGCTTGGTTCTTTATGAATTAGTGGTTTGTATTTACTGTGAAAATTGTTGTATTCTTTTGATGGAAAAGCATTGAATGAGGTGTCTGTGTCTGTCTTTACACTGACAGTGCAGTGTACACTGACTGGGCCAGTTTATGTGTGGTACACTGGTTTGTACTGGTTTGGACCCTTCTCTGCTTCCAGAACAGTCTGAGTTGTTTGGGGTGTGGATTGTACAAAGTGTCTGCTGGGATGCTGGTCCAGGCTGATGCAATGGTGTCACACGCTGACAGTCTACTGAACCCCTCGCGATTTTCGAGAAGCGCCTTAAGACTAAACTTTTTCGTGAAACCCTTTCCTCCACAGCCACAAAATAACCAGCCCCTTAATATTCGACTCCCACCTACTGTCTTCATGGCACAGATGTTCCGATGTGTTACTCATTGTTACATAATGTGTAATAATCCATATCTCATTGCACTCAGTTACAATTACTGTAACGAAGGTCGTTTCTGATAACGGTCGACAAACTGTACAACTCCTCCCCTCTCTACCCCAACATGGGATTAGACTGACGCTTGATGCCCTATGCTGTTTCCCCTTCACACATAATCACTGCACAATGGACAATAGCTATTTTCTATCTGTCTCACTCCTTCTCACAGATATCTGGTTAAGAATTACACTGTACAGTTATTGTTATTGTTCTGCACAACGTATATCAATAACAATGTTTTCTATTGCACATTTCGCACTGTAAAATAGTAATTTCACTCTTGTTTTATTTCATATTTCATTATATACTATGTATATAACTGTTGCACAATGGACAATAGACGATAAGCTTTTCTAGCTATCTCGCTATTCTCATTTTGTCATGTGCTACTTTTATCATTTCTGCACAGTGTAGAATTGCACAATGTATGTAATTACTGCACAATACAGACTGACAGATGCAACATTTCTGTTTAGTTTTATTTCATGCTATTGTTGTGTTCGATTTGTGCTGGAGCGCGTGCACTGACTTTTACGATGTAGATTTCCTACCCTCTGTTGTTGCTGGAGATACTCAATAGTTTATGTTATGGAGGCTATTGATTCATATGTAGTCTCTTATTTGCCTTCAACGTTCTTGCATTCGTATTTGGTCTAATACCAGAACTTAGCGGTGGCGTTTATGGAACGGGCGACTCCTTAACGGCCGCATGCTCGGTTTGTGTTCTGCCTGTCTTGGAATTCGCTTTGAATAAAAGCAGCTGCTGAATGAATAAATGTAATGTAATATGTTCCTTTCTTCATTCCTCTCATCTCAGTCACCGAGGTCTGGGGAGTGCACAAGCCATTGAAATAAACTGAATTCACTGCCATGTTCCTGGAACCGTTCTGAGACAAGGCATGCTTTGTTATATGGCCCATTATCCTGTTGGAAGTGTCCGTGCCATGAGCGGTGGTCCGAATCAGCACGACGGGCAGATATGTCATAGCATTCAAATATTGCTCGGTTTGTATGAAAGGAATGTGTGCTGAGAAAACATTCACCACACCGTTATATATACGACCGGCAGCAGCAGCAGCAGCAGCCTGCTGGTAACCCCAGACATCAGACAGGATGTCAGTCGATAAGACTCACACTGTTTAAACCAAACCCTGACTCTGCCTTTGGCACGATGCAGCAGAGGCCAGGATTCTTCCGATCAGCTGGTGGGTTCGCCCGTTCCACGACTGTTCAGTGTTTGTGATTGCATGCTTCTGTAGCCTCTTGTTTTTCTCTGACAGGAGCGGAACTCGGCGCGGTCGTCCGATTCCGGAGCCCGTGCACAAGAAGGACTAAAGAGTTTCGTTTTCTCAGATGCTGTTTGACGCGCCACTGTTGTCCTGCGTCGCCATTTGCCTGTTTATGGGTCGTCTGCTGGCTTGCACTGTTTTTGCCATTCTACTCCGACCTCTCTCATAACTGAGTGCCCCCCCCCCCCCCACATGACTGTGCTGGTAAAACATAAACACTGTCATGTGTGTAAAACAGTGAGGTGTTCAGGCATCAACAATCATGCCACGCTCAAAGTCACTGAAGTCATTTGTTTTCCCCATTTTAATGATCATCAGAACAGTAACTGGATCTCAGGGTCCTTGTCCTCCTACTTCATATATATAACAAATCACAGTCACGTGCCTTTTTGTCAGTTTTCATGAACGGTGCGGTGAGAACTGACGAGAGAGTGGAATGCTGCACCAGAAACTCCACAGAGTTTTTCACTAATTCACTATACAAGCGTAAAGTATCGGTGCATATCCGCGGCTGTAAGCAATGATGCCAGTACAATGAGCAAAACCAAATATCGCTGTATCGTGTATCGCGTATCAGTCGGGCCCTCACTCATACACTTTGTTATGGAGAGACCAAGGGAGGATATCCCACTTGCTGTGGTTGTAACACAGCTGTAATGAAGCAGCTAATGCATACCTAATGAGGCATAAACACATTTAAGATCAGATACACGGGAGAGATTAACGCTGTGTGCTCTCACAAACAAGTCATCACACACGCACACACACACACACACACACACACACACACACAAACATTTACATAACTTAGTCTACCCCAAATAAACACAACTGCCTGCACACACACACACACACACAGACACACACAAAAACACTTGTCTCTGTACAAACTCACCTCTTCCTCTACGAGACCTCTGAGACCACAAGCCTTCCCCGCGCCATCTGCCAGGCAGCACATGAATTAAACTGTAAAACTAGCAGACACACTCTTCTCCCCAACCTTTAATTCAGATTGTTTGAATTACACTGTACTAAAACTAAAACTAGCAGACACACACACTTTCCTAAAACCTTTAATACACACAGTTTTATTTCAACTATGCTGTACAAACTACCAGACACACACTTCTCTTGAGCCTTTATTTCATACAGTGTGTTTGCAGGTGCTGTAGTCTAAGAACCCAGTGAGTAAGTCTGTGAACATCTCACTCATTATCTAAGCCGCTTATCCTAATCAGGGTCGCTGGAGCCTATCCCAGCGCTCACAGGCTGAAAGGCGGGGGAAACACCCTGGACAGGTCGCCAGTCCATCGCAGGGCAGACACACAGACAAACACACTCACACACACATTCATACCTAGGGGCAATTTAGTGTCTCCGATTCGCCTAACCTGCATGTCTTTGGACTGTGGGAGGTAAACCGGAGCTCCCGGAGGAGAGCCGCCCGGTTTGTGAACATATTCTTCCAAAATTCAAAACGAAGGTAAATGTCAGCTGTTTGTTCTCCTCATACTTTCCTCCCAAAATAGAAAAAGTACACCATTCACAAAATATAAATCAGATGAAAAGATCATGTAAGTGTAAGTGTTATCTCATCTGAAGTTTCTCTTTGATCTCTACATACCCGTGGTTCTGTCAACTTACCAGACAACAACCATCTTCCTGCTCTTTAGAAAAGGCAGTTAAAGTTGTGACAATTCTCCTTTTTCTCTTGTTTTCTTTCTTCCATCTCTTTCTTCTTCTTCTTCTTCTTCTTTTTTTTTAAAGAGAAATATACTATGTTTAAGTAGACAAGAAATGTCAAAGCGCAGAGAGGGGTAGAAAGAATAGACTTTGTGATTAATGCTCCTTAAATTAACTGTTTGCTCTATCGACAGCCAACATTCTCAGATTATGGTAATTTTTTGACAGGCAGGAAGACTGATGTTTTAAAACTTGTGTTAATTAATGGTTTTGTTTATCTGTGGAAAATGGATTTCTTTTTTCTTTCTTATTGTTTGTGTGTGTGTGTGTGTTTGTGTGTGTTTTTAACTTATATTCTTAAAGATGAAGGGTAGTATAATGGAACCCCCCCTGTGTTCTGGGAAAAATATAAAAGTTAAAATATATATATATATATCTACAGTAATTATTTTGTTTTTGAAAGAAAAGCTAATCATACATATTGAAATGTTTGTTTCTTAAGTTTATGCAAATGTGTTATTAGCATAATTTATGAGCAAACTTGTCAGGAACAATTGATGGGCAATCTGACAGCCAGTTTTGTTTTGTGTATACAATCTGATACGAAGCATTCACATGCACTTACATACATATATATAAATAGTTTGTATATGCATTTGTTCATTATGTTAATTTTCATCATGTTAAACTGTGAAAATTAAATTGAAGGCAATTTAAGGGTAAATGTCATTTGTTTTCTGTGATTTTGTGTAAGACATGTTACTTCTGCACATATGTATTTTCGGGTGATGTGCGTGTGCGTGTGCGTGTGCGTGTGTGTGTGTGTCTGCGTGCGTGTGTGTGTGTGCGTGCGTGTATGTGTGTGCGTGTGTGTGTGTCTGCGTGTGTGTGTGACTGTGTATGAGATACTGAATATCAAGAATGTACATGTTTATTTTTCATGTCAAATAACCTATGTTTGGGAAATTTTCCCCCCTGATTACTGTTCTGGATTTTATCATTAAATCATCACCTCACACCCTTTGTAACCTGTGGGCAAGACTTACAGCAGTCCAGTCAAGCCACCAGACGCAAATTTCAGTTTTCCTGGTTCACCTGTGGGGTTCACCCATAGGGTTCACTCATAGGGTTCACTACGCAATGTTTGGATAAAGAGGGTGAGGGTCAAAAGTCACAGTTGGTATTGGGTCTCACGCTGACCCGAGAACACGCACGTTATTTCACGTATGTCTCTTACATATGTCTGAGGACAATCCTGATTTTTCTTTTTTTAATGTGAATTGATCACCCCCCTGTGGCTGGTTTTAGAAAACACACACCGACACAGCAGTTGTTTCCATCACCATAGCTTTTGACTACACCCTTTCAAACTATAATCCACCCAAGATGGTTCCGTGAAAAGGTTTTCAACGATGATGCTGTTAAACAAAATATAAACACTCTTCCCCCCCCAAAAACACCAAAAAATATTGTTTATCCAGCATCTAGTATCTCTCCTCTGAACAGCATACTCTGATCCTGTTGAACTTCCACAATCGCAGTGATCTGAGGCCCTGAGAAAATTCTCAGAATATTAAACGCATTACGAGTGAATACTGAGAACAAAATTTCTCAGTTTTCTTAAGGTTTCCAGAATGTTGTATCTCTTGCTGTATCCAGTGCCACCCACTGTATTAATAATATTCTCTGTTAGGGATTTCTGTGTGTGCTTCTTCAGTCTTATTGAATAAATGAACAATTAGTAAGAATGTAGCTGCCCCCCCCCAACCCCCCACCCCCCCCAATTTGACACAAACCCAGCATTTACCCCCTACTCCTCTCCACTTTTTGAAGAAGCCCCCTTTCCCAAATTCCCCTGAAGCATCTGCTGGGGCCTTCCACATATTTCTGCACCCACATAACTATCACTATCACCATTACCATGTTTGTCAGTGCCGATAGCCCAAAAAACACGACAAAGAGGTCGCTAAATCGTGTACATAGCTCTCTCTCTCTCTCTCTCACACACACACACATACACACGGTTTCAACAGAAAAAAGAAAGTATGGCGTTAGCTTTGTAAATGTGACTCAGGTGAGTGTTGGGTGACGACAGCGTGATGACAGCTGAAACAGTGATATTGTATTTAGATGAATAGCGGACTAAAAGCATCTCTGTGGTGAGATTTCTATTCCGAGTTTGAATCAACAAAGACAATGAAATCAGTTTGTGCATCCTACGTGAGGAGAGCTTTTACAACACTGGGATGTGATTTTTTTTTTTCCCCCCCCGAGTATCCGAGGTTCCGTTCAAAGTTTCACATTCGCTGCTTTGTTTCCTTGTCACCCACTCCATTCTCGTTTTCTCTCTCTCTCTCTCTCTCTCTCTCCCTCTCTCTCTCTTTCTCGCGCTTGCTCTCCGCATGCCACTCTTTATTTTTTTTTATGTTTTCTCTTTCTTGTTCTGCTCCTCTTGTTCTATTATTAAGTTTCTTTAAGTATTCCTCTCCCCTCTCTCCCTCTCTCTCTCTCTCTCACTATGACAGTCTGCCCTCCACAGGTAATGGGTCTTTTAGCAGCTATTTCTCGGCTTCTCCAACCTGCCGTCATTATGTAGAATAGCCTTAGGTCCAAACTTCAGCTCAATAACTCATGCCCCCTCGCGAATTCCCATGCAAACACAGTCAGCGCAAAAACACATTTCCTGCTGTCAACAACGTCTCTGGCAAGAATCAATCAACCGTTCATCCATTTACACTCTTTGCATACCCTTTCGTCGAAGAAAAAAAACGTTAAGAGACACTTGAGCTCTTGTGAGGCGATTGTTCCGTTGCTTGGAAGAATCCATCAAGCTATGTTTGATTTATATGTCTGTCTTAGATCACAGCAGTACAGCTCCAGCAAATGGAGTGGCAAAGCGCGCGCTGACATAATGCCTCACACTCTCGAGTCTGTGCAAGTTTGGGAGACAGACTGCACGGGACCATAGGGGGTAAAAGTTTGATACGACATGCTACAAGACACACACACTGCACTCTCTACGCACACACAAGCTGGTCCCGTGGCCAACAAAATCGCGTCGCAAAAACAGAGACGATGGGTAAGATTTAGACAAAGTGTGAATCTAACAGCGTTTCTTTAAGTGTCAGTCTGGTGACTGCATCGACAAAAAAAAAGACATTTTGGTTGCAGGGTGTGTCACCATGTTAATTTTCCGTTAAATTTTTGGGGGTGAATTGTGTTAAGTCTTCATTTCTCAACGATATTTGCTTTGACCTAACCGACGTAATGACTGCATTAGCCTTTTAAATCTAGCGGCATCACATTTCAATTTTTAAGAGGTCAATATTATGATGACCTCCCCTTGCGCGTTTGTGTGTGTGTGTGTGTGTGTGCGTGCATGCGCGTGTCTGTTCCTAGTAATCACTCCAGGCTCTTTAGCCAAATGTTCGCGTGGAGACGATCTCTTCCCAGGGGTGCATCCTCTCAATAGTATGTGGACAGTGAAGCCTTTGTTTTGATTCTGACCAGCATGGTACTCTTAAATGATGAAATATTTTAAAAACCAAACCGTCTCTTCGACCAGTGTGACACTTCGCTCGTTATGGCCCGGTTTCACACGGAGGAACCCCCGCCCCCCCATCCTCCCCTGACTTGTATTTTTCTGAGGGGGGCACACAAAAATGAGGGGAGGGGGCAGACAAAAACACACCACCCCCTCGGACAGTTAGAGACCTTAAGGAGAGAGAGAGAGAGAAGGGAAGAAAGAGAGTGTGTGTGTTTGTGTGTGTGTGTGTGTGTGAGAGAGAGGGAGAGAGGGAGAAAGAGATGAAGACCCCCCTCTTCAATCTAAATCCCTGGGAGGCCAGCCTAGCACCTGCTAACCCAGGGCAGTTCTCATCAGAAAAGCATTTAGCGCGCTCGCTAACTCCGGGCCCATAATTAGCTAGGGTAATTATTTGCAAGGAGCACTGGGCAAAACTGGCCTAGCATAAACAAACAGGAGGGCTTGGAGTCAGATGACAAACATCGTTAGCTTTCTGTTCGTTTTTTTTTTTTTCTTCGCCCTAACCGCAACAACACAAGCAGCATGGAGACTAGCTCCTGGTGAAAACTTGTGGGCCTAAATACCGTCGTTTTGCAAATAGCTACAACAGTGGAGATACACACGCGTATAGCAACATCTGCAATGACACACACACACACAAACACATACACACTCACACTCATGAATATTATACCATCTGAAATGACAGATCTATTTGTGCGTGGCTCCAGGCTTTTATCTTTCCCACAGTTCATCAACTCCTCAGCACGACGACTGCTAACCCAAACGCCGTCTGCAAATGCTAATTACTGGACCATGGTTAGCTTAAACCTCAAAACCTTCGACTTCACAACATTTTGAAGTCTTATTTTTATGTTTTGGGTTTTTGTTTTTTTTTATTAACTTCAAACATAGTTGGTAACACCCTTAAAATGTAGATGTTGGAAAGTGAATGTACCATATGTTAAATTCTACATTTTTAACATTCCATCATGCAGTTTTGTTTGCAGCTGACTGATGTTATAGTGTGAGTGAGTGTGTGTGGGGGGGTGTCTCTGTGTGTGCATGTTTTACCTCTCTTTTGTTGTAAAATATAAAAGTACTTTTGTAAACTAGTTTGGAAATGGCAGATCTTACAATATTCATAAACACATAATCTCCATCAGTCCATACAGAAGCATATTGTTTTGTGACTAAACTGTTTGCATTTTCCTTTCTGTAAAAAATGATGACCATCATGTGCAGACTCAATGCAAACAGAGCGTTTTTCAACTCATTAGACAGGCCCCTCAGAGTACGACAAAAACAAATGATAAAACCATCGCCGAAATGAACACAAAACAATGATAATATTGAACAACAAAAGACGACTGTGTTATATCAGCCCACGACAAATACTATACACTCCACTCAACGAGTGTTTGAGCGGATACCACGAGGCTGTAGACGACGTGCAAGGCTAATTGAGTTAAACTTAGAAAAACATAGCGGTGTTCGCTTCGCGGAGCCTCCGTGCGTACTTAATTGTGCGTACAGAGAAAGCGAAAGAGAGAGAGCGAACATTCCAGATGGCTCATCGCTAACTCCAGAGAAAAGCAGAACTCAATGTTTGATTTCCACTGGAATGCGTTAGTAACATGTAACTTTTAGAGAAGGAAAATCTGCTTAAAATGTGTAGGTTTTTTTTTTGTATGCGAGACTTTGAGTACCGTGCACTTTGCCTGCGGGGATAGGGTACAATCACGAGGAAAGTGAAGAAAAATGGAAAGACAGAAAAACTATCTTTTTGCCCCCACTTTGTTTTCCCTCGTTTTCTCAACTCCCCTCATACAGCTCAAATCTTTTCTTTTTTTTCATCTCACTCATAATCAAGCTATCGTCTACCACAATTTTTCCGAAGTCGTTTCTTATTATAACAATTTAATGTGTTATTAGCTTTGTGATTGTATCCGTTCTAGAATTCCATGAAGTTTAACTGTGTGGAAGGAAAAAAAATCAATAGGCCTACCACTGAATATTGCTTGCATCAGAAATTCACAAAAATAATTATAGGAACACTTTACCCAAAAATAACTGTGAATATGTTTTTCAAAATTTCTCACTGTAGGGATTACAAGTTTACAAGGTGATCCTTTCAACCCAGTGACAATATGTTCATGTATGAGACAGTAACATATAGTAATCTTTATTGACGGTGGTGTACAGTTGCAATGGATATTATCTTATATGTTGTCTGTGTATTTTGTTGTGTGTGTGATCATACAACTGTAGGAGCAGATATTTTTAGAGTATGTGATTTCCTCAGTCTGCTTGGCTGTGTCCAGTCATTTGAAGTGTGGCGCTATTTAACTGAAGACTATCATTCCACAGTTTATTTTGCTTAAAACACTAGACTCTCTTGATGTGATTACTGAATGTATGAGACCCCCCCCCCCCCACACACACACACACAAACATTTAGTCAAATGCAATCAGACATATGTTTATGATGGTAGAAGTGACAAATTTCCCTTCTTAATTGTAATTGGAACAACGTATTTGGAATGAAATTAGGTTTCGTTATACCTTGAATGGATTTCATCCCCAAGGTGCTCAACTCACAGTGGAACTACTAGTGTTCCTAAAATATTACCATGGCTTTTACTGTTTCACCAGAATGTCATGCAACACAGCACGTGAACAGATGGGGGGGGGGGGGGGGGGGGGGGGGGGGCGGGGGGGGGGTGTAAGGTAAGGTAAGTTCAGGGATAAGGTCATAAGAAAGAGAAAAGGGGACATATAACTAAAAAGACAATCTACGTCAACTACACACACACGCACGCTCACGCGTGCGCACAACAGTTTCACACACACACACACATGCACACACAAAAACACGGCATGCTAATTGAAACAAGTTTATTTAGTCTCGTGAAAAGCATTTAAGGCAAAAGAGGAAAAAAAACCCTAAATGACAGGCGTGTCGCTTCTTCTCAAACACAATTAAAAAATAATATATAAATATATACATACTACAAATGACATGCATATAACGGATTCATTTAGGCCCATCGCATGTCATTAGTAACTCAACAGGGCGCTGCCGAGCCTCGGGTCTGTCACTGCCAGTGGACCCCTTGGCGATTTATTTTATATTAAATCTCTAATGACTCCTCTGCTTGTGTAGTAAAATATGCGCAGAAGTCCGGCGCACAAAGCCATTCACTTAAATGCTTATTTATTCACTAAACGAGGATCTCATGTTTAATGTTCCTTGGACGCAAGGTAGTTTCCGGGGGAGTCTTGAAATGCCCCTACAGCTGTATACATCATTTATTTTACACATAGCCTTATATCGCTCACACTGGGCAGCGGGAGGAGAAAAATGACTTTATGAAAATGAGCGCGCCAAAAACTTTTTTTTTTTTTTGCGATAAGACAGAAACATTAGAAGTTCCGGAATGAGAGCTTTGAGCGCGTGCCACTGCCAGGCGATCGTTGAGACGAGACTTCCTTAACGGGAGCAAATGTCTTCAGCCAGACTCCAACATAGCAACAGCCATCCCAAGACGCCCCTCGGACAGGGCAATAGGATTTCTCAGCGCAGGAATCAAGGTGCCCTGAATTTTGGTTTTTCTCCGGTCGTCAAACCCCCGCGCCCGATTTCCATAAGCCTCCTGCGCTTCCCGACCGCTTTTCACCGCGTCTTGGTGAAATAATGCGATGGGGAAATGGTTATTTTTCCCCGATTAATCGCGTTTCGGTTAATTAGATTAAAAGCTTTATTAATAAAGTCGAGGGCCCTTACGTTTGTGCGGCAACAAGCATTATAAACGGAAGTGAATAGCGAGCTCAATTATGTTTTTATCAATTATTCATTGGTTGACTGCCATCTTATTAATTCCCAAAGCAAAATGAAATCGCTGATTGTTTGGAACGATAAAGCCGTCGCGAGCCCTGACCTGATGTGAGCAGGTCTGACTCAGTATTCTCAATAATTAGGGCCTAGATGATTTTACTATGGAGGAAACTACCCTTGAACACATCGAGTCAAAGAGTCATTTCCAGCGATGTTAAATAATGTCCAATAATGTCATTTTGTTAATGATTTGTGCTGAAAACACATGTATCAATAGCCCCCACCCTTAATTTAAATTATTTTCCGGCTGTTTTACTGGGGTTAACAAACAAACTTACAGTTGTTGAAGACACATAGGAAATAAAGTGAGAGTGAAGTGTGTGTATGTGACTAAACAGCAAAGAGGTAGTAAGTGGATGCAGCTGATTGGTTGGAGTCTCACACCTGCCAGACAGTGCTGTGTTAGAGTGTGAGCCGCTTCAGTCTGGTTGTAAACCACTCTCTCATCTTTAATCTTAATGTCTCACATCTTCCCCTGACTGTACAAGTCTGTTTCTATTACTGTTACAGCCATTCAGGCCCATAACGTGTTTTCAGGTACTTTTACCTAATGTTTGTGCTTTTGAATGTCTGTTTATATGATAGTATTACAGAGACACAGGGTCCAGAACGAGGTTCCAGTTACAGAGGATTAACTGTAGGTGTTTTCTGTTTTTATTCCATATGCCTCCCCGTCGTTCTTCAAATCACCCTCATCTTTCGTTAAAGTTGCAGTCGAGTATCGAGCTGTGAGCCGGCCGACAGCCTGTGTCCAGAGAGCGGTCAGAGATCGGAAGCTTCCAGAAAGGATTTGTGTGGGTGGCGTGAATGGGGACCCTGGTTGCCAGGGAGATTCTTCAAGAGCCAGCTGAGCAGTTCTCACTGCTCCTGGCTGAACTGCTGGTGGGTGGGGGCCACTGGGGCTCCTCAGGGGGGTAATGGGGAGTAGCAGGCTCAAACAACGCCAGCAACCACGATTCACTAACCACCCACCAGGGGTGGGAGACAGAGTGTGTGTGCTAGACTGAGGAGTAACAACTCATCACATTTTGAGAAGGAGATAGAGAGAGAAAGAGCAAGAGAGAGACATGAAGTGTGTGTGTGTGTGTGTGCGCGTGCGTAAATTGTTCAAATTCACAGACACCCGTACAAAAGTAATGACAACATATGGTCACCGCGGTCCAAATTGTGTCATTTGGGAACCAGCGCAAATTTCGGCATTTTTGAGTGTGTGTGTGTGTGTGTCTTTGCTCAGGGGCGCGTGTGCTGCGTTAAACACACAGCCCCGTATCACCGGCTGTGTCGGATCAGGTGATGGAAGATGTATGCGTTTGTCTCTGTCGTAAACACACAGACCAGAGGCGTGCCATGGATGGACTCCTCTTTATAGGTAAATAACTACAGTTTAGGGCCTCTAGCCAAACTATATGGCATCAAAAACCGCATACTGCAAATGTAGCATAATGCTTAGATAAACTAAACTTTATTGCATTCAGAAAGGCATTTGGTTTATCACTTTAGAGAGGCACACATGTATTTTCAATAAATAATTATTTCTTTGTGCGTGTTTATCTGTGATCCTTTATTATTATTATTATTATTATTATTATTATTATTATTATTATTATTCTGCATTAACTTCCATAGAAAAATCACATATGCAGTTGAAAATTTAATCACCGGCATCACCTGCAACCCACAAAATTGGGGACGTAAACTTTACAGTAAACGTTTATGCACACTGCAGCGTTGCATACTGAAACAGAAGCGGCAATAGGTTAATCGTCGGCGATAAATCATCCAATGACTCTAACAGTGGGCCTTGCGTTGATCCCAAATCTTCATTTCCCCATCAGGAACGGCTCTAATTGATTTAAATGCCTCATCTTTGCCGCAATGCACCCATGATACGTTAGTAAGGGGTCTTTAAGATTATTATTATTATCATCACTGTGATTGCCGTTCTCTCTCCGTTGCCGATTATAGGATGCGAGAAAGAGAATTTCTTGCTCAAAGCTGAAAAAAAAAAATCATTATTGGGATCTGGGAACAAACAGATGAACCCCCCCCCCCCCCCCCCCGCCCCTCCCCTCCGCCTCCCCCGCCCTCCCCAAACCCTCCAAATACCCCCCTTCGCCTCCCGGCCCAGAATTGACCCCCTCCCTGCGTGCTCATCTCCGAGTCTCTTCTTTTTGCTATGTTCAGCCTTAATTTATGCAAAATTAATTGATATATCTTTTATAATTGATGTGCTGTAAAATTAATGAGTAATTTATGTAATTAGTCAATTAAGGATAATTCCAGCATATGTTCAATATGCCCAGAAGGTGTACTTTACAAGTACTTATTTGTCCAGGAGTTGAATGTTGAAAAAAAAAAAAAAAAGAAAAAAGAAAAACACCTAATTAATTTCTTATGCATATCAGCGTGGTGTCTATTTAACATCGCTCTTTGTGGGAGCAGGTTTAATATTTATCTTAACCACACGTTGACTGAGGGTGTGCGCGCGCCCATATCGGTCTCTTCGGGGCTCGAGGTGTCAGCATATTTCTTGGCGTTCAAAATAATGTTGTTGTTTTTTTTTTTTAACCAGCTCTTCCCAAATACATTTTTAAAACACGGGCCTTGTCATGCGGGTCGTGAGGAGAAGTATCATTTTCTGAAGACATTTATGACCAACAGACAGACAACGGCCGCCAAGACTCAATAAAATATATACTCTCCTTGGACACCGGTGACCCCTCAGATTGCCTCGTGAAGGACCGCAGAGAAGCAGCATAATGGCCCAGATCCGTTGGCTAATTGACGCCGTTTTGAATATTCATTGCTAACATAACCGGTACGCTTTTAATTATATTGTTGGACGTCTCTCCAAGGAAGGTAAATCACGAAAGGCTTAATTAATGTAATGTATTCGAGACCCGCTGGGATACGGAGAAAGACTTGTTCCGTTTGGGATGTGTCGTGACACCTGGCCGCACTAGAGCGGCGGTGCTTTTGTTATTCTGTTTATCTATACCCGGAGGAGACCGGAGTTGTTTATATCCTTGTAGAGTTTGTACTATGTATAAACAGATTGACAGGTTGACTCAGGCTCCCCGCACAGCCCTTCTCACCCCACCCCACCCCCACCCCCACCCCCAACCCCACCCCAGCACACAGTGAAAGATTGAGTGTGCTTGCTTAGTGCGTGCGCGCGTGTTAGCGCACCAGCTTACTCTCTGATTTATCTGCCCCAAGTTCAGCTAATGAAATGAAATCATGCGAAACAATGGAACGCAGCCGATATCGAATAAAGCTGCCTTTTAAAAAAAAATTGTAATTATTATACCACTTCAGAGAGATGACTTGCAGAAACCAAGACTAAACGTGTCACCTGAAATTTTCACAACAGGATAATCTCTGAAACGAGTAGCCTATATCAGGTGATGACTGGAGATTAAATTTGTTGTAATTGTATAGTGAAGACTGAACATGTACAGTAAAGACTGAGCATTTTACCCTCTTTCTCAAGTACTTTTACGCAATGCTGTTCTCTTGCTGTTATAGGCACACTGGTAAACTTTGTGTGAGAGCTTGATATGCAAAAGTATTGTCGTCTGTGTAAACCTGTAGTTTTTCCGGCAGTTTTATATTTAATTCTTATTTAACATGATGAAATATACAGAATCTCGAATAGAAATAAAATGAAAGTTTAATATTTTTCAATATCGTGGAAACAGTTCTGATTAAAATGAAGTGAGCTTATGCGAAATAATGCTAAGCATATCAAACCTTACATTTTTCTGATTAGCGAGTTGGAGAAAGGAGTTGATATATCCACACACTATACTCCAATTAATGGTTAATTTTTAGGGTACAGATCAAAATGATGTGCTACTGATAATATAGTTTTTAAAAATGCAGAAATAAACTGGCCTATTATATTTTTTATTTCGGATTGGACTCGGGCACGTGCTTGTCAGTAAGTTCGAAAACGTTCATTTCTAATTTTTTTTTTTTTAAATATCATTACTAGCTTATTTTTGCTGTAGTTTTATGCACATACTCGCTCAAGATACATAAAAAATAAAATAAAGTATAAAAAAATAAACGACACTTCGTACTAAGGAAGCTGTGAGAAACTTCAATTTCACATCTATCTATCTATCTATCTATCTATCTATCTATCTATCTATCTATCTATCTATCTATCTATCTATCTATCTATCATCACTGGTAATTTGACTATTAGTGTTACAATTAGCAGTGATAATTTGGTAAGTGTTTGTATGTGTTAGTACATGCGATGCGTGCTGCTCCGAGGACTGCCCCTGATTGGCACGCGAAGAGCAGATGAAGTCGGATCACAGCCTCCACCCCCTCTCTGTTTCCCTATTCATCCAAAAGTAACTGCTATGATAATAAAGCAAGACTTGCAGGGGGGTATGAATTTCTGCCATTCGTACAAAAGCGACGTTGAATCGGAGCGCATACAGGAGTGCGTGCGTCTCATCGAACGGAAGCTCCGACAACTTTCCTCCGTCTTTCCTGACCGCGACCTGAGCCTCTGAGTAGAGAAGGCGGGCGAGAGGTAACTTCTGAAGTTTTCTTTGAGCACGCGGCAGACGCACCGTGCGTACATATTTGTGTATGAACATGTTAGGCTTTTCAGGTTTCTAGATCCTTAAATTGTTTTGAGCTTGGGGGTTAAAAATGAACATTCTTCCGCTTCACAAACACATCCTTCTCTCCCTCTCTCTCTTTCTGTGTGTGTGTGCTTGTGTGTGTGTGTGTATGTTTAATTGTTTCCTTTAAGAACAAAGACTTACAACCTCAAAAAGGCCAAAACTTCTCTGTTTGAGAGCAGCAAATGAGACTGTCCTCTACTTTTTTTTAGCTGGGATGCTTCAAACTTCAGCAGCTGGGTGACCAGTGACTAATCAATAACTGTAATATTTGCAGTTTATCTAGGGGGAAAAAAAAAAAAAAGAGGCGAGGAGAAATAAATAAATTAATCAGGAGTAGAAACCCGCTCAGAAGACCATTCAGACCAGACATGCCTCGGCCAGGCAAGAACTCCTACAGTGACCAGAAACCTCCCTACTCCTACATCTCCCTGACTGCCATGGCCATCCAGAGCTCTGCCGAGAAGATGCTGCCTCTCAGCGACATCTACAAGTTCATCATGGACCGTTTCCCTTACTACCGAGAAAACACCCAGCGCTGGCAGAACTCCCTGAGGCACAACCTGTCCTTCAACGACTGCTTCATCAAGATCCCGCGTCGGCCGGACCAGCCGGGAAAGGGCAGCTTCTGGGCCCTGCACCCGGACTGCGGGGACATGTTCGAGAACGGCAGCTTCCTCCGCCGGCGAAAACGCTTCAAGCTGATGCGCGCCGAGCACGCGGCCTGCAAGAACACGCCCGTGCTGCACTCGTACCACCATCACCAGCAGCACCATCATCACCACCATCACGTCCATCACCCGGGCAAACTGGGAATGGGACCCCCGGAGTACCTCGGCGCCGTGGGACGCCTCTCGCACTTCCAGAGCTACGCCTTCGGCGGGGGCCAGGCAGGCGGCTTCAAACACCCTTTCGCCATCGAGAGCCTCATCGGGCGAGACTACAAGGGCGTGATGGCGGGCGGTTTACCCATAGCCTCCGTCATGCACCACCTGGGTTACCCAGTGCCAACGCAGCTCGGCGGCGTGGTCAACTCGGTCTGGCCCCACATGAGCGTGCTCTCCGAGTCGGTGGGGAGCATGCCCGTGTCGTCCGAGTACTCGTCCTTCGGGGTGCCCGTGAAGGGACTGTGCCCCCACCCGGGCGGCCAGACCATGCCTGCCGTCCCGCTCCCCATTAAACCCACTCCTACCCTGGGCACCGCCGTGCCCTCTTTGCCCCTGTCGGCTGCTCCAGCCCAACTCTGCTCCGGAGCTCCGTCCGTGATGGAGAGAAGCACCACAGAACTGACGGAGGGGAAAAATGGATCACTGCACCCTTCCCTTTTGCTATAGTGGACGCTGTGGATGACGATGGTTAGTGTGTGTACAGCTGGGTCTGCTTAAGAGAGAGCTCTGTAACGGCACTACGGTTTTCGAACCATTGTTTAACTCTGACTCTGACTTTGCCTGGACTCGCCTGCCATGGATGTATAGTCGGACTGAGAGTCTGTGTCTCGCACCTAAACTAAAAGGTGTGCCAAGGGGTACATAATACGTTTTTTTTTAGGGTACGTAGCAATTTTCTCTCTTCTTCTATTGCACTTCTCTGCCTCTCGTATACCACACGTAATGTTAGTCTTTCGACCGGGCAGGAGCACTTGAGGATTTGGGTGTTGGGAAGTTCTCACTGAACTGCACTGATCAGCACTGAGCTGTGTGAGTGACTCAGAGAAGGGAGAAATCTAGATGAGTGCTGAACGCTGACTTATATCCTGACTATTAATCATTTTTCTACAGATTCAAAAGGAGGACAGGTAAAAAAAAAAAAAAAAAAAGTAACTTATTATTAAACACTGTAAACTTTGGCCTTAAAAAGCAAGAGAGATTAATTCTATTCAAAATGTTATTGTTTGCTTTTTGGAATGAATAATGATGTGCTTGATGTACAATTATGTCTGTGTTATAGACATTATTTTTGGAGTATTTTAGGCTATTAGTATGTGCCGTAAGGAATTTATCCCAAAGAAACATATATGTAACTATGTAAAAAGAACATGAATATGCTGAAGTGCTATTACTTGAACTGTTTGAACTGAAAAAACAAAACATAACCTTGATTGATATTTGAATATATCTCATATTCTTTTTTTGTCCACTAACCGATAATTAGGATTAAAATGATTTAAGAATAAAATATGAATTATTTAAGGAATACTGTACAGAATGTAAGATTGTTGACTGTAAACATTCAAATGGCATGTGATCTCTGAAAAATGAAAGAGAATGAAAACAGCTCTGTGAAAAATGACTTGAATTGTAACACTCCACCATATCTAATGAAGTATTTTTAACTGAACCAGTCCCCTGAGTCTGAGTCATTTTGTGCTATGACTTATTAAATAGAATGATCTTTCTTTCTTTCTTTCTTTCTTTCTTTCTTTCTTTCTTTCTTTCTTTCTTTTGAATTCAAATACATTGTCAAATTTCATTGCGTATTTTGCTCAGATCTGCAGCGTGACTGATAGTGACAGAGTGACTGGAATCATGTAAAACACAGATGAGTTAAGACAGTAAAAAAAAAAAATCAGGTTTCTTTTCTCGTGTTTCATCATTTTGGTGAAAAAAAAAAGACAAAAAATAAAAAAATTCCCAGGAGGATGTGTGTGGACTACACTGAGACATGCTGGTGAAAACTGCAGTGAAGGAGTGAAATGTAAATTCAGTTCACTGACAGAGCAATCCTTTTACAATACTTGGATATTCAAAAGTGTAAATGTGAACGCGGAGTGGTTTAATTTAAAACGTCGAGGGCAGGATTGTTTTTTTACATTTTCCAATGACTGTGTTCACACAAACAAACGTGATCTGAACATCTCAGTGAAGGATTAATCTGACGTTACAGTTTCATTGTGCTTATGGAGAATTGTGTGAAGACAGTTGTTGCTTGGGGGACAGTGGAAAAAAAAAAACAAAAACAATAAGATGTAGCATTTATTCTCTCTTTGTTTCTTAGTGAGGGTAAAATGCACGGTCCACTAGAAACACTGTGGGAAGGGAGAATACACACACACACACGCACACACACACACACATACACACACACTGGCAAAGACTGGACCCTTGTAATGCAACATAAAATTTCCTTGAGTGAAAATTAGGTAATCACTACCACTCAGACTCATAGTGTCAATCCACAGCAGCACTTGTTTGATTAATATTATGATTGGTTTAGTATTCAATCAACATAAATCAAACGATCTGATCCCCATGCAAATCTACTAGAAGACGTAAAACGTAGATACAGATTACTCATGAGGATGTGAAACTGCACACCACACAGCACAAGTTTTCTGACTGATGTGATTTTGAAGATCAAATCCTGAGGCAGGAAACAACCTGAGAGCATCCTTTTTTTTCCCTGGGGCACCCTCTAAGATCATATTGAACAGCTTTGAAATCAAATTAATTTCTTCGGGATTAACTGGGATTATAATCCGTGTGTGGACTAAGATTTAGATGAGTTTAACCATTTAACATCCTCCTTCCCTTGCTAACTTGAAATTTTGTCACAGACAGAAGCGTTCATACTTTCAGCCTACGTTGGAAAATGAGTAACAGGTCACATGAAACGCGAAAAAAAAGAAACAAAAACAGAAAAACATAAAAACAGGCCTTTAAACCATCAAATATTAAAACCATGTGTCACATTTTCCACTGGAGTGCTGGTTCTTGATGTAGTTACAACATAGTAATAACTATAACATAGCTCTTTAAGACACAAGGCTTTGTCAGTCAGATGTTACTGTAAGCAGGCAAAGCAGGAGTTTCCCTGGAGTGGTCTCCCTGCGACAGCATGGCTCACAGCCCAGAGACCTCTGACAGCAGGGAGTGCCTTTCAGCTAACACTCAGTGTGTTTATTTATATGTGTGTACTGGTCTGAGTTGTGCTTTTGTTTATAACTAATGTAGTTATGACATGCAGTTCTCATATTCTCTTCTATTATCCCTTAATGTGTTAGTGTGTGTGTGTGTGCGCGCGCGAGCGTGTGTGCGCCTGTGCGCGCATTTGTGTGTGTACAAATGTGTGTGTGTGTATGTGTGTGTGTGTGTAAATGTGACTGTATGTGTAGATGGGGGAGAACGCCGGTGTGTCATGCAGTACTGTGACACAGAGGAGGGGCCCGTTCATGACTTCAAAAGGAGATGTTCAACAAAGTCGTTTTGTCTTTCGCTTCTTGACATAATTTCATCTTTGAAGTTGTGAAGCAGGTCCTCTTCAGCAGACAAAAGACTGGCCAGTTCAGAGCTCATTCAAAGCCTTTCTCTGCTTAGCATAGCAAAGGTAGGCCAACAGTGCGACCAGCTTTTTAGAACAAATAATTGAGATGCACAAGTGGTAGCGCGACGTGCAAACCACACCTAGCATATGTCTCTGTCAATATTTATGAGTGTGCCTCAAGGTACTGTACTCTTTCTCTCTCTCTCCATCCTTTCCCCCTCACCTCTTCAGTTCTCCCTCCTTTACAATGTTTCTGAATTAATCTCTCTCTCTCTCTCTCTCTCTCTCTCTCTCTCATCCTTTGAAATTCTTTTGAATCTATCCCTCTCTCTTTCTCGGAGTCTTGTTTATTAAGGAGTGAATTGAGACAGCCTCATAGCTGATCCCCAGAGCCTTCTTAACCTCCCTCATCATAACGGTCCTCAGTCATCCATCATAATCTGCCAACAAACACACACACTCTAACACACACACACGCGCGCATGCACGCACGCACGCACGCACACATGGGCACGCGTGCACACACACACACACACAAATACATATGCGTACAAACGCGCACACGCGCACACACACATGCACACACACATACACACACGCACAAATACATACACATACAAACACACACACGCACAAATACATACACATACAAACACACACACAGTCACACACACACACACACTCACACACTCACACACATACGCACGCACACACACACACACACACTACACACACACACACAAATACATACACATACAAACACGCGCACGCACACACACACATGCACACACACATACACACACGCACAAATACATACACATACAAACACACACACACACATACACACACGGACACACACGGACACACACATACACACACACACTCACACACATACACACACACACACTCACACACACACACACACACACACACATTCAGAATGAGCCCCCTCACTCTCTTCCTCATTTTCTGCTTTAACCACAAACGTTAAGTTTATCAAAATATTTTAACTGTGACGGCTTGTTTTTCCTGTGTTTTTTTCAATATATGTGTGTGTAGAAAAGAAAAGCAGATTTAAGATTTATCTATCATTGTCATTCAACCACCTTTAAGTCGTACGGATGCAAGTAGAACTACCTGAGGTACTTCATCTAGTTCACCGCATTCTCCACTGAAGGAGTTTGTGTTTAGAGGTTCCTCTGGAGACAGCTGGAGTGATAAGATATTTTACAAAACCATGTACTGTTATAGGGCCTCTCATTGTTTTAGATGGTAAGAATATATATGTATGTTAAAACACTGAATGAATCATAATTTTGCCTCAGACACTCAAATCACCTTGTGTGTGTGTGTGTGTGTGTGTGTGCCAGTCACGTGCGCATACGTGACTGAGTGAGTGAGTTCGTGAGTGAGCAAGTGAGTAACAGTGAGAAAGAGAGAGAGAGAGAGAGAGAGATGCTTCTCTGGTCGGTCATGTTGTGAAGACGCTCTTGACTTACATATGTATCACGAATAGGATACAGATGTAATCGAAACCAAAGAATACGTTCACTTAGTTTGATGAAATCCTAATATGTGATCATATTATTCTCAGTGTATAATTACATGACTGGATCTCTACTCCTCTAGCTTGACTAAATACATTTTATCCAAGAAATCTTTTAAATATTAATCATATGAAAATGATAGTGAACGAGAACGGGGTCACAAAAGAGTTGCTTTGCTCTCGTGCTTGATCTCGAGAGGAATAACAGATGAGATATTAATCGTAATTACCCAGACTTCACCGGGTCTAGGGTGACACATTCTCCGTGCTTTTTTTTTAATGACCGACAAGACCCTGCCTTGGTAATGAGCAGCTTAATTCATTAGTGAATTCATTACCGCCGCTTCCTCTGAAACCATACCAAGTTAGTACAATATTGTATTCTGCGAACCAGGCAGTAAATTTAGCATAGATTGGTAATATTACGTGAGAGATATTATCTTAATTGCTTAAAACACATAATTGTACTGATGGATTCATTGTTTAATTCAACTGACTTAAAAAATTAGTGGCCTTTCTTTATTAAAAGCTTTGCGTCGAACGTTGAGTCTGCGCACAGCAGGGAAGAGCATGGAATTCTGATATTGTGCACTAAAATCAATTGGCCTAATTTATATCCGTATCCCATATATAATAAATAAATAAAACTACTTCATATAGTTAAAAAGGTTGTTGGCTACTTTATCCATACGTAGTGCAGTGTGAAACAGACGAAAATACTGTTTGAGGTATGATACGAAAAATCAAGTTAATAAACGACTTAACTATGACTGTAAAGCGTGTTACATCAAATCACTCTCATGTCTTTAATGAGAGTTTACACATTCTTTAAACTTGAGATCATCTAGTAATAGTTACCCTGTAAAAAAAAAAAAAAAAATTTGGCTAAATGACTGGTTTATCAAATCCCTCATGATGGATTCGGTTTGTGAAAATCAGAGGACGGCTTTTTTAAAGTGGTTCTTTAAAACTAACTCCCAGGGGCGGATAAAAAGCAAACAATGCTTGAAGCATATGTGGACAAATAAAATTGCATAATCTCTGGAACAAACGACGTGTCTAGTCCCAAATTAAGGTTTCAACATGCCTCGTGGCGTTTAAAACCTCGGCGTACTTAATCATCTTTAAGAGGACTCAGAGACATGGCAAACGTCTCTTTAAGAATAACTGTTAGCCTACAAGCTTGGCAGCCATTCAGTTACTTCCCTCTATGCTCGTAATATATAACTGCAAGCCATTAGCTGAACAGTCTCCAGCTGCTGATGTGCGCTCGTGTCAAACGAACTCGCTCTCTCCTCTCGTGTTAGCGGTAGTTGGCATGTGTCTGGTGCCGGTCACCTTAGCGCTCCTGCACAGCTCCAGCAGCCCAGTAAAAAGCTCGCCCGAGCTACAGTAGCTGAAGCCAAAGTAGAGGTCATCTGAAGAATAAGGAAGATTACAATAACTCTTTCGCTCTCCTGTTCTGCTTCCCTGGACCGATATCCGTTGGGTTGCCACGGTGATTCAGCTCGTTCGATGATTCACACGTTCAAAGGTGACGCCGTGTGCGCACCCTTGACTAATTGAAATGGTCTCGAGTTGTCCTTCTAACAAGGTCCTCTAATGCAGCCAACTTTGGCTCTAATGGTTTTCAATATATTAAGATTATCAGATATTACTTCTTTTGATTGCTTCTTTAAATTACAATACAAGGTCAAAGGGAACTGGGCCGAGGTCCTTTTTTTTTTCTTTTGTTGGAAGTTTTTTTTTTCCCGCCTGGTGCAAGGCAGAGATAGGCCGTACTTTGAGGCCCAGACTCGTTGTATATATTAGGCGTTGCAGGCCATGCTGATTGTTTGAACGATCTGGTGATCGGAGGAGAATTACTTCGCAACAGAGTTAAATAGTTATCATATTCGTAATATAAACTCCCCGCCACATTTAGCCTACCAAGGGACGCATTACAATTTACTGCTCATTCAAATGTCTGTGAGGTGAGTGTGTCTGTTAACCGTGCGTGTGTGTGCGCGTGTGCTTGTGCGGGTACACGGTTCTGTTCCGAAGCGCACCAGTTCCGTCGTTTAGTGTTAATTGCCTCTTTGACAGCGGTTAAAGGAAAGGTCTTCCACCGGCTCTCAGTTCATTTATATCTCAATTAGAGACGACACTTCGGCGTTTATTGGTGTAATTAAGTCTGTCTGTATCCCCACATAGCATTGCCCTCCCCCAGCCCAGTAAGATCCTCTGTCCTCCGGATACATAACGTCTCCCACAGGGGCAGGGACAGGGCGTGTTGTTCCTCCACGCGTGTTAATTATCACTACCTTTGATTGGGAAAACAATTTCATTGTCTTTTGCAAAATGTATTCTACAACTCAGTACGGTGTATGTGTATGTTAAAATGACATGAACAGCCGTAACCTTGCTTTGAGATGTGTTTAATGACACTTTAACACACAGAGATAGAGAAAAAAAAAATTGAACAGCCGAAGTTTTAAAGTATATTAGAAACAGAGCGGGCTAATTCAGTTGCATTGCGCATGCTCCGAACTGGCTCCAGCGGCCTAAGCAATATAGTGCAGACTGACACTTTAATGTGAAGGTCAAAATATTTGGTTGCGTTAAAATAGCCATGATAATAACTGTCTGTAGACTGTAGAAGCTCGACTGTAAAAGTTGAATTGATATTAAATATCCATATCTTAACATAGCCTATGGTATATAAGCTGAATTTCAGAAAAAGCTACGCGTTACATTAATCATATGGTGATGTAAATTATAAAGGAAGACAACTACCGAATGTGCTTTTACAGAAGTATATCATATTAAAGTGACGCGTATGTTATGTGATATCACACACACAGTCACTGATCCTGGGACAGAAAAAAATAAAATTTATATAAAACAATTTGGCAGTTACATTCTGTCACAACACAACCAGTTATAAATACTACAAGTACAGAACAGTTCAAAAAACACATTTTAATGTAATTTTTAAAAAAAAAAAAAAACAGCAGACCAGACACTGCTGTGCTCTTCACAATAAGTGAGACATACAGATATTTGTCTACAGTCAATGGAAAATGTAACACTTTTTCCGGATCCAAGCATCAGCCTTTTTCCCTTGACAGACCTTTTGTGAGCCTAGAATAAGAACGCTATTATAAGAACACGAAAGAGACTGATTCCAGTTGCCTTGTATGTTTAATGTGGAGAAGCAATGGGCCACACCTTTCAGCCCAGTGTCTCTCTCTCTCTCTCTCTCGCCCTTCTTTCTTTTTTAACCTCACATTGGTAGGAGCTGGAGTAGAGGTTTCGATATGACGCCCAGTACAGAACCTCTACCCAGTCCCGTGGCCTTATCCAGAACCTTCAGTCTGAGAGAGAGAGAACCAAACTCCCCCTCCGCCTTCTCCGTGAAGAAAAAGTCCTCGTTGAACACGGGGTTCCGGCAGTTTCTGATGATGGCGCTGTGCTGGCGTTGCAGTTTTCCGGGGATCAGACAGACGGTCATGCAGCAGTGGAGAGGCCTGGGGTCATCCCGATCCCGTAGGCCTTCCACGGAAACGACGCGGATACGGAGAGTGGTGGCATTCCGGGCGGAGCCGGAGTGAGAGGGGGAGGGGGAGGGGGAGGAGTGGCGTTCGGCAGAGAGGCGCACGCAGCCCCCGTGCGGTAGGGGTAGCACGTGTTCCCTGTGTAGACGTTCCTGACAGTGTAGCATGTCCAGAGGAAACTGGACCGGCGGGGCTAAGGTACTCCCAGGAGGCTGCTCCGCTTTGGGAACGCTTCCTGTCGGAGTGGGCGTAACTCCTTTGGCACCGACGGTCGAGTTTACCTGTGCGGGCGTGTCTTCGGGGCCCACCTGCTCGAGAGTTTCCTTCGAAACGGCGCGAGACACCGAAGCCTCTTGCCTGAAACGCTTCAAGCGCATCGGCCACGTGATTGGAGGAGAGCCGAGGGGGGAGGAGTCAGCAGAAGAGAGGGTGTCGCTGTCTGTGCTGCCTGCGTCCCAGAGGGCTTTGCAGCGCAACAATGGTGGCCCCCTGGTGGTGACTCTCTCCAGGGTGTAGCTGGTGATAGCCGAGTGAAAAAGGGACTCTTTGCGACGTGTGTTGGGACTCTCGTACAAACCGGACTCGTAGCATCTCAACGAGAAGGGTAAAGGTTTTCCTTTGCTCCTATTGGCTGTTGCAGCAAGTCTGAGTGTGTCTGTGTGAATGGATTTGGACAGGCTGGGTTTGGGGTCTTTATCAATCATGTGCTTCTGAATGTTGTTGAGATGTGTTCCTTGACTGTTGTACTGTGATGCAGTCTCTTCGACAGCCACTAGGGGGCGTCGGGTGAGTCTGGGCGGCAGGAAGAAGTCTGGTATTTTATCTGGAGTCATAACATTGCAGTGAAGTTTGTTTAAGAGGTTGGTCTTTGCCGATATCTCCTCTGCATTTTTACACACAAGGCGACTGATCTCAGCTGGAAAGTTCTCTGCACTGTCCTGCACCTTTCGAATGATCCACATTTTATCTGCAAGTCACTTCAGGTTTCCTGTGAAAAAAAAAAAAAGAAAAATTATGATGGCGTGATTGTTTGTTTACCAAATGATCTAAATTCTCTATTGTCTTTTATGCTTCCAGTTAGGACTCTGGAGCTAATTGTATTTTGTTTGTTTGTTTGTTTGTTTGTTTGTTTGTTTGGAGAGTTGTGGATGGGGAAATTCTTCTCAGTATTAGCAGACACACATCTACACACATTATTATTATTATTATCATCTCTACTTATCTCTCAAACATCGTTTAAAAACGTCGCACCTCGTAGTCCTTCACAGGCAAAGTCTACGGCTCCATGTCGACCTGACGAAGCTAATCGCCTTGTATTCCCACCGCACACTGAAATGACATTACTGAGAGATGTTGATAGATGGTTGTAGTACGTACCTCTAAGGATCAAACGGAGTGGAGCTGCTCGCTGCTATGCACAGGTCCTCTGTGACTTGTGGATGGCAGCTGGTCAAAGCGCAGTGTTTTAAAGCCCTGTTGAGTTTGTCCGTCCGTCTATTTAAACCCCTCCATGGTCAACAGCCCAGTGACGTCTGGACTACAGTCTCCCAAACCTAACTCTGTTTCATTAGCCTTCAGTAGATGAGATTGTCTCTTCATCTCTAAGGATCATGTGCTGTAGGTATAGAGGTATAATTATGAAAAGGGGGTCATCTCTGATTAAAAACTGTACATTTCAGTTTTATGTGGAATATGATGCATTAAAATATTCTTGAAAATGTCAAAAAGCAGTCTGCTTGGCCCCTGCCTCTCACTGACCTATGGACCAATCGCGTTTAAAGGGCACCTCTGACCTCACAAACTCCCCAGACTTCAAAGTGAGACCTTTCTCCACATCCTGTTCAGGCACAGTGTACACCTCCCACGACCTCCTGACCTCCTGGAGATTAAGGTCAGGACAACATGAAACAGGAGTAATGCTACTGGTCATTTCACAAAACAATAAAAAAAAATCATGTTTAGGAGTCTGATAGAAAAATAAACTTCATACTAACTAATAACAATTGTTTATTGTTTCTTTTTTGGGGGGGGGGGCATTTTGGAGCCTGAGCAGTGGTCTTCTTTACTACTATAACTCTTAGCTTAGTCTGTTTGGTGGAGAATTTACATTTTCTTCTTATCTTCAAATGTGTTACAACACGTTACCTCCCTAGGCATGTACGTGCAGGGAATATATGTAAGTACCAAAACATTTACGCGTGTCCCAGATATGACAGCTGTGTGCATTTTGATGGAATAGCTTTTCATAAGCTGATTCTGTCTATGCCCCTGATTGTTAAAGCTTTCACTTCCATCCACATGCTACTTAAACTGTTAGTTCATCATCATCATCATAAATATGTATGAAACAAATTGTTGATAAAATGGTTGTTGTGGGAGTGTTTTCCTTCGTCAGTTTTCCTTTTTTTTAATTTCTATTAAAATCTCACACAAAAGTATTTGACTACAATTAAGTCAAGTGTACATCATCACAGGGTTCGTTATCAGTAATAGTCCTTAGACATTCTTAAGCCTGTGATGCCCATGTCTGGACCATCTTGGCCCAGAGTAAACACAGGTACACTGTGTTAGGTGTAGTCTGGATGGGAAGAGAACATTAAAAAGCCCTGGTACCAAACCATAAAGATCCATTTAGATCTAACGCCGCACGATTTTGTGTTTAACTCTGTTTTAACTCGTTGTTTTGACTTTTTGATCTCTCACTGTACTCACTTTTGTATCTCTGAATATTTGTTTGTCCACGTAATCATAGCTACCCAGTAACTGGCACTTGTCAGAGTATGACTCACGCAGTGACTCTGCTCTGCTGTGTGAGCCTATGACTGTACACACATGCACACAACCATTGCAAGTGGTGTTTGAGCAAAAGAGCATTGTGTTGTATTTTAAAAGGATCATTCAGTTTGGCCCTTTCGCTTTTCAACATTCGATATGCCAAAACAATTGTTTAAAAAATAGAAAAAGAAAACATATGATAAGTGCATGCAAAGAGTAAGGTTTAGTTTATGACAGTGAGCTGAAATGATTATATCAGAGGGAAAAAAAACAAACAGATTTTTTTTTACACAAACTAATAAATAAGTCAGATAAATATTCAGTCCAAAAGTTACATGTCATATTTATAGTAATTTAAAAGTGGATTACACAACATGCAAAATTAACTCAGCATGCAGGCACTGACTGGAAATGGATGAGGTGGAATAGTCTGGAAGCCTGCACCACCCATACCAAGCATTGAAAGTTATAAAATGTTTAGGATTCTTTACCAGGAGCCTAGAATACCATTCCTTCCTTGGAAATCAAATCCAAACTACTGGTCTGACTGGATGGTGGGTTGGCTCAAGCACTGAACGTTCCTGTGTAATCTGCCCCTGGTGAAATGTCTGTGCTTTATTCAAAGTGTTTCAGTTCTCAGGCAAGTCTCGACCTCAGGCATTTGCAAACAATGGCCTATGAAATTATTATTATTATTAATATTATTTTATTTTTTGTGACCAGTTAGAAAACACTTTTGACAAAGACTAAACAGACATTACCACATTTTGTTTTGGTTTTTTTTTTTGTTCTTTTAGTTCTGGTTTTTTTTATGTTTAAATATTTAATTTTTATTGTGTTTGATTATGAAGACGACTAGGCTGTATTGTATCTATGGTGATTTTATTTATTTATTTTTTAACAGCATGTCTCTATCCAGCCCACATGACCTTATTCTAAATCATCCGTCAGTTCCACACCTGATTTCAGCTAATTTGCTAAATTATGAAACGCTGAATTGTTTAAATCAGTTGTACCAATGCAATGCAAATGCCAGGCCTACATTTCTTACAAGGCTGACATATACAGGGCAACTCAGAGTGTCTTGGGATTAGTCACACATAACAAAGCAAACACAAACTATTTAATAAATGTAACTGCCTGCCTGTCAACTCGCGTTCTGGTGTATATAAGTTTAGCGCATACTAAAGCTTTTGGGTGTATGAAATGACTTTAGCAGTTGCAAAATCAGTAAGTTTAAGAGACCGAGTGACACTGGTCTCATCACTGGTTTTACGGGTGCAAAAAAGAACTAGCATGCGTCAACAGAGTAAGAAAGCCACTAATATGGACTGTAGTGGTAATACTTTACTACAGTACTTTACTGCGAACCTAGGGAGGGGTGTCTTTACCAGATGATGCCACTGGGGGGCTTACATGTATGTTTGAAAAACGGTGGGTGTAGTAGCTGTACATCCAGTAAGCTGGAGATCAGTGATCGTGACGTAGCAGTCGCATGGCGAGTTTAGTACCTCCCCTGGGCTCTGGGGATATGTTTATTTCAGGAAACCCGACTGTCAGAATGCGTGCAGGGGCACAAGTGAAAATTGGAAACTGTATGAAAACATGATCGAAGTTAGCTAAAGCTAAAACTGTGATCATGGTATTCGAGTCGGTCGTGGTTGACGTCCTCAACCGGTTTTTGGGGGACTATGTCGTTAACCTGGACTGCTCGCAGCTCAGCCTCGGCATATGGGGAGGTAAATAGCACCATTAAATGTATGTGTTAGCTAGCACTGAATGAACCGTAGTCGAAAGGTGGTTCACTGCGCATGGTTATGGTCTACAAACCGTCATGTGTAGACAGAGACTCAACTTGTTAATGGACGAGGTGTGGTACGCTACCGTAACAATTCGATATTACAATATCTTCATTCCTTTCTGGGACTCTTGGACAGTTAGCATTAGTGTGTCCCACAAGATGATAGGAAGAGTGAGTACAATGGGTTGTAAACCTGTGTTGTTTATCGGACTGGGTTTTGAACTGTGGCCATACAGCTGTCTGAGATAGCAGTGTCTTTCTTTCGTTATCTTTACGGAAACGACAACACGCTGTCTTCGTCATAAGATATAATTTATGTTATTCTTGCCATCAGACTTCATATTAACCTCCGGAGACCTGTGACCGGAGCAGCGCGTGTTCAGATAGCATCTGCGTTTTTTCTCGCTGTCATTTGAGTCAGCCAAATTGAGGAATGCTCTGGTCTACTTCCTCTGACTGACGCGCAGTGTGGGAACACAACCTATTGTTACAGTGTCGAAAAACCACCTGTCCGTTCACACTCGTGTTATGTTATGAAATACATGCCTGCAAGCTCAGAACGCTGCTATGTGAAACCGTAGTCCTCAATTTTAGTGTGAACGCGTGGTTTACAAAGAGCAGGCCTGGCCTAGGTGTGGAACACGACTGTGAAGTTCTGGAAATTTTTGCTCTGCACACATAAGATTTCGGTTTTCCTTTGCTGATGAGGCAGCCCTCCGTAGCCTGTCAAACGACTAACTCGGGTAGCTGATGTGTGGGAGTATGTAACTCTGGATGAACATAACGATAATTCAACCCTTAAAGAGGGAAGGATACTCCCTTCCCCTTGCGTTGCTACTGTCAGCTGATAAGAGAAGAATAATTCTGGAACTGTCTTATTTTGTCAGCTGTGTTGTGTTGAACCAAACCGAAAGCTTGAAAAGGGCCCCTGCCTACATCGTAAATAGTTTATGTGCCCACTGACAAAGAAAACAAAACATTTCTGTTTCACACATTTCAAACACAGGACGCGGCGTGTAATTGTCTCTAAATGGGCTTACTTTACCCTGTGTGAAAAGATAGAGGGGAAAGAGAAACATCCTAAGGCTTAACTGTCTAACTGTGCAGTCGTAACCTCCTGCATTATTAATAAACTTAGGTCAAGAGAATTCTCTTTCTTGTTATTGTTTTACAGGTGATGCTATACTTAGAAATTTGGAAATAAAGGAGAATGCTTTGGTAAGTGTCACTTAATTCTCATTCATCTGTTCTTTTTTTTTTGGGGGGGGGGGGTAAGTTTGACATTGCAATAGGGCTGATGTCCATGAGTTGAAATCAGTCGATTTCATTTCCATCCTCTTCTTTGAGAACATATCTCACTCTTTCTTTCAGAGTCAGTTGGACATCCCCTTTAAAGTGAGAGCAGGACACATAGGTAAGAACTGGGGCGGGGGGGGGGGGGGCACAGTGTTTACAACACCAATAACTCTTCTCTTCAGCAGCGATTCAATATCAAGTTCTGGAGTCTTTTAAAGTTCAGATAAGTGCAAGTGCTTTGTTTTGTCCGTGTGAGCGTAGCTTTTTGTCGTTTTTAGTGATATGGTGTCATGTTTAAGGTGTGTTTTACCTAGAAAAATGTAAATGAACATGATGTGTACGTTAGCTCGGGGGGGGGGGGGTGTCAGTGGTTCCGGTTACTCAGGAACTCACACAGCCTCGTTGTCTGATCATTACCGAGATTAACTGAAGCAGAATACTTCTATCTGAAGACACGTAAAAGGGTTAATCAAGATTGTTTTACTTGACCTTGATCTGTATTGATTTTGTTCAAGGTCTTAGTTTCCAAGTAGTGTGCAATGGTGTTTGTCTGAACTGGTTCTTTATTTGGCTGTCTCAGGACGCTTAGAGCTAAAGATACCCTGGAAGAATCTATACACCCAGTCAGTGGAGGCGACGTTGGATGAAGTCTACCTCCTCATCGTCCCCACTGCTAGTAAGAGCTTCCATTCATTCTGGTCTTCACGACCGTTACGGCTTTATACCCTGGAACCTGCCTGTGTTACACGGTTTCGCATCATACCTTGGCTCCTCCTAGCCTTGGACTCACGTCAACATTCTTAAGCTTAAGCTGAAAATTTGGCACTGGCTTGATAAGTACAGTATTGTAAAAGCCGGTGTGAAACCTCGGCTGAAATCACAAAAATAATTTCCCTTCCCTTGGGCTGAGAAATCCTTTGTGCTCTTCCTCCTCGATCAAACCTTTTGTGTGCCTTTACAATGCTAATTGTTGTCAGCTCCTTTGAGGAATTACATTAACATTGCTTTGTGCGTGTTTGAGTTAAGCAGTCTTCTTCTTGGAGGTCTATGTTCCCTATGGACTTTTTTTCTAGCACTAATCCAACACACTGTGTCCTTACATTTGTCACATTTTAATGAAGATTCTAATAATACGCCTTAGTTACCCTGACAGGTTGAATCAAGTGTGTTTGTGAGTCATTTGGCTCAACAGCCTACAAGACCTGTTTGCCTTCCAGTGGGCACCTAATGCCAGTGGTTTTGTAATGCTCGCGTCAGTCAGAAACCAGAGGCCTGGTTCACTGTTTGTTTTCGTGTGTGTGTGTCAGGCATAAAGTACGACCCTGAAAAAGAGGAGAAGCAGCTCCAGGAGGCCAGACAGAGAGAACTGCAGAGAATCGAGGACACCAAGCTAAAAGCCGCAGAGAAAGGTCAGAGGTCATGTGCTTGCTTTGTTTTGTTTTGTTTTTGTTTTGTTTTGTTTTTCATGAAATGAAAACGTGTGGGGTTTTAATCAAATGTTTAACGGAGTTGCACGTCTGCCACTGCTGGCCAGTAGCACATTTTGGTGATATTTCTTTGTATAGTTATTAAAAAAAAAAAAAAAACTCTGATGACATACAGTCATGAAGTTGATTAGTTTGTTCATTCTTTCACTCATTCATTCATTTTCCAAGCCGCTCATCCTAATTAGAGTCGCGGGGGGTGCCGGAGCCTGTGCCGGCGCCCATTGGGGCGAAAGGCCGGGAAACGCCCCGGACAGGTCGCCAGTCCGTCGCAGACGTTGACGGTCGTTACGTCTTTTTTGATTTACAGAGAATCCCAAAATAGAGAAGCAGGATACATTTGTGGAGAAGTTGGTCACCCAGGTCATAAAAAATCTTCAAGTGAAAATCTCAAACATTCATATTCGGTATGAGGATGATGTAAGTGTCCCTCTCTCTTAACGTCCTTCACTATAAATTACAGTCATTAGACACTGTACACAAAAAGGCTTGCTTTTCATATGATTCACAAAACCAGGGAGGAAGACACATCTGCTAAATGTTCACTGGGAACGTTAGGTGTCATTTGACTAGTCTTTCATTGCGTACTTAAATGGAAGCCTGTGGTTTCCAGATGTATTGTGTTTAACACCTTAAGCAGCTCACACAATCTGTATTTCTGATTTTTTTTTTTTTTTTTAAATTGATAGATCACTAATCCTAATTCCCCCCTCTCCTTCGGAGTTTCGCTTCAGAACCTCAGTCTCCAGGTGACGATTCTAAACTTCTCTTCTTTGAATGCTAAAAAAGTCTTATTTGATTTAGCTGTTCACCATAAAACCATATACTTTTTGTTTAAAGGTTGTAGAATTGGATAATAGAGTATTTTCACATGTAAAGGTTTAGAATATTCATCCACTTCTGTTACAAAATCGGTGATGGATGTTAGAGTGAAGACTGGGAGGCGAATGACCATATTCTTGACTTTTTCCAATCAACAGACGGCTGATGAACATTGGAAGCCATGTTTACTGGACGAGAAAGCAAAGTTATTTTACAAGGTGACTGTTGTAGCATACCTCATCCTCTTTTGATGTGTCCGAAATATACACGCAAAAAATGTAGGAGTGTATTGTGTAGGAGTTTTGTTTTCGATTTTTCTGTGGCTTCTAAATTGTAATTATTGAGAACATGAATACGAACGAGTGAAGTGCTTTACTTTATTCCTTTGTTTGTTTGTTTATTTATTTATATATTTTTTGTGTTATTTCAGCTTGTGCGTCTTGACAATCTGTTTGCGTACTGGAACGTGAACTCGGAGCTGTATTCCAATCACGTTCCAGAAGAGGCTCTGGTGAGTGACTTTGATGTTATTCTACCGTAGAAATTAACAGGTTTACAGTAGTGTAGGAGACCAAATCTTGTGGAAATAGAGAAAACACTTCCTGTCTGCTAGAGCTTTTTGCTTGTGTGTACTGTAAAATTTAGTTTTAGGGCTTTTTTTTATTTATGTTGTAAGGTTTGCTGTGGATTTAACTGTATTGAGTGGTAACTGATCTTTTAACACATGCTGAAAGTAGCTAATCAACGTATGTTCCTTCTTCATTTTGGTTCATGGTAGAGAGAGGACCTAATATTTTTACAGTTCACAAGTAAAATGGAAAGCATATTTCTTATAGCTAACCACAGTAATTTATGCTACGTATATCTGTCGGTTTCTAACCACCAACATTGAAACAATGAAATCTTTTGAAATCACATGGCAAAATAAAATATGCAAGACTTTTTTTAGGCTGCAATAGGAGTCACATTTTTCTACTTGTAAATCTTCATTTGAAGGAGTGTAGTGAAAGTGAGAGTGTTATGGTCTTATGTTCTTGTATTCTGTTTCAATAGCGATGCCTGCAGCACAATGTTGCCGTCCAGAACTCCATTCCACAGGATTACCAATTCAGTGAGTCACTCAGGCTAGCGGTTAGCTATCACATTACGCTTCCCAAGCAAAACCAGTGCCATTATATGTAGTAATAGTGTTTAATTGTGCATATGGCTACTATACACACTGTATGTTTTCATTTTCATTATTTCTCTGCTGTTTGGAATTTGCCCACTGGGCCGGCACCTGTTGCACACCTGTCTGGCCATGAGGGGGTCTCCTCTCTCTGTGGTCCTTCTTAAGATTTCTCCCGTTTTTCCCTGCATCATTTGGGTTTTTTGGGGGAGTTTTTCTCTTGCCCGGTGTAAGGATTAACTCAGGGGGTGTTGTCCTGCTTTGTTTGCTGTAAACTTGTGGGCATGTAAAGCCCTCCAGTACGGTAAACAGTGATAGTGGGCTCTAAATAAACTAAGAACTTGAACTTGAATATTGATCCTCTAACTTAACTGCATTACTAATAATAATATTTTAATTTCTCTAGTTTTTCGTCCAATATCTGCCAATGCCAAATTACGAATGAACCCGCGCTCAGATATTGATCACTTCGCACCAAAGGTCGACCTTGTTGTGAACCTTCCGGAAGTAGCTGTGGTACTCAACAGACCGCAGGTGAGATAATGCTTGACTTTCAGTGACAGACAGACTAGAAAAACAGTAGCTAAAGACCTGTATGAAAGCAAACATCTCACAAATCCCATGACCTGAGAACTTGTCTTTTTCTCTTTCTTGACTCATAATAATCAATATAGAAATAGTCTGTGCTGTTGTGCATTTTATATATTTTCTTAATGTTGCGAAATATCTCCGTTTGTCTCCGTTTGTCATCTCTAAAGATCAGGTTAATCTTTAAGCCGTTCAAATAGAAAGTGGTACAGTGAAAAAGATGGTGATCTGTTGACCTTTGAACTCTTGCAGTATGTCAGTATGCTTGAGCTTCTGGGGTCAGTAGACATGATGGCACGCAACCTGCCTTACCGGAAATATCGCCCCGAAGTTCCGGTCCACAAGAACGCCCGCCGCTGGTAAGCGTCTTTTTTTCTTTAATAATATAATCCTTAAATCATAGTAATTCACTGTCATTTTGATCTTTAGGCTTTGCAGTGTATGCTCACCTTATATTGTAAAATGCAGTTCTTACACTAGTTTACAGTTGTTTTTACATTTATGTTACATTTAATTTACACTTGCATCTGTTCTGCTTAGGAATATTGAGCACCAAAATTCCATGTTTTCCCAATTTATTTCTACTAATTTTTGTACTAATTTATGATTTCAGGTGGAATTACGTCATCACCGGGATTTTAGAGGTGAACGTCAAACCTCGGGTCCACATGTGGTCCTGGCAGCACATCCGTCGCCATCGGCAACAGGTCAAACGGTACCGGGAGCTTTACAAGAACAAGATTACCAACAAGAAGCCCAGTGAGGTTCTGCTGAAGCAGCTGGAGGTGGGTCAGCAGTTGGGGTCGGATTCTTATGAAAAGGTTGCATATTATCAATCATTGGGCCCGTGGCACTTCTTAGGTACCACATGAGGTTTGGAGTGAAGCCACTTAGCATAGCAACAATATATTATTGCATTTGTGGTCACTTATGGCAGCATTTTAAGTTCTATAAATGTTTCGTTTGCTCGTGACCTGGTTTTACTGAGTGTGTGGAATTGCAGGGCTGGTATTTTGATGAGAGACAAGTTCAGATTCAGCTAATGGACGAGTTCTTATAACGGCCATAGAATTTGAGCAGTAAGCAAGCTGCTTCTTTTTTTTTTTTTATCCGCTTCCCCGCGTCCATTAGAAGAACGCAGGTGCAGTAGTTGTGTGGATGTGCTGACTTATTTGAATAGCTTTCAAAGTGCTGAAAACCTCCAGAGCAGGATGCAGGCACCACGGACCAGACTCTCAGAAACTGGCTGCGTGGAAGAGGAGACAGGATAATGGAACACGTTGAAAACAAGATGACTAGAGTGTTCTAGAGTAACACAGGATATTTATTGGGCCTCTAATGTGTTGTGATATAATTGCCATACTATACCAAGTAAACGCAGGACAGTTTCTGTCCAGCTGCACCGTGTATTTCTTATTTACACTGTCATACTGCGGGGTTAATAATATTGTAGTCATTTATGTTGCGGTTGTTTTAGTTTGACACATATGAAGCAATCTGTACACAAACACTCATGTTGCAGAAGTGGTTTGTATTCATAATAAATATCAAACAATTGAAACGGCTGCAGACAGAAGACTGGTCTGTCTGCTGCGGTCTGGCTCGTTTTAAGTCCTTAAAACATCTCCTACATCCTGCGATCGAAGGCAAAAAAAATCAATAAACAAAACCACTTTGATAAAATCGGTTTTACTTTAATTTTTTTTCCTTTTCCTGTAATATGATGTTTGCATTAAAAACCTGTTTCTGGTGTTTTGTTTTGTTTTGTTTTGTTTTTTTAAATTTTCTATCAGGAGACAGAGAAAACTCTGGATATTTTCAACATCACGTTGGCCAGACAACAAGCTGAGATGGAGGTACTTTATTTTTAAGCTTCAAACTTTAAGCCTTTTCTGTTATATTTTGGTCAGATAAACTTCTTCCCGTGTGTTAATCCCATAATAATTAATAATTCTCCATTCAGTCCGTTAATTACTCCATTAATTTCCATGTTGGTGTTTTTCTTTTTTTTTGTCTTTGTACTGAAAGAGAGGACTTTGCTACTGAAGTAGAATCAGTGGTAAAAATGAGTCAGTAGTGGTCAAATCCCCAAATCTTTGCCTCTCAACAGAATTCTACAGTGTTGAGGTCTCGTAGTTTTTTTGGGGGGGTTTTCTTGTTTCTAAAACTGTTTGTCTGAATGAGGTTGATGGTTTTAACCTGTGGTGTGGTGGACGTCCAGGCCTCCAAGGCAGGGTTGCGAATATATCGTCCAGGGATGAAGATGGAAGAGGAGCAGTCCCAGGGTTGGTTTGGCTGGATGTGGAACTGGTCAGGCGACAGCTCCGCAGAGACCAAAGAGGTCAAGTCTGGAGGTCAGTCTAAATTAAGTCCCGTCCACATGTGAAAAAAAAACCCACGCTTGACTCTGACCTTTGACCTTGCCATTTCAGATTCTTGGCTGTACCCTGTTAGATTTGCCTTGGTGCACTCGGAGTTTTGGTTGTTTGTTTATCTTTTTTTAAAGATCGTTTTAATGTTGAATTTACAGTGTTTGACATTATATGATCCACAAACCATTTCTGTGTGAGACGTTTCCCCGATAAGAAATATCTCAAGATATGGGAAGTTAAGAACGTATGTCAACAGACATCTTCCTACCCTTCCTACCTACCGTGTAGTAGGAGCTAAAAAAGCCCCTCAAAACGGCGTTCTAAGAACTATGATCGTTCTAAGTTCCTGCGGTGCGAACACGCGAAAAAGGGGGTACTTTCTCCAACAGTTCTAAGAACTATGGAAAAGTTCCTCCGGTGCGAAAGCGCCTATACAGTCTACAGCTCCCTGATAACTAATATCTATGCAGAGAAATCAAAACTCAAATTTCTCTCCTAAAATCCTTCCTCCGTTCTTGCTGAGTCAGTGTTTGAAATGTGTTCATGTCAGGTTGGTGCATTGCTTTGCCATGCCATAGCATTTTCTGACAACAGAAGCCCTTGTGTGGGCTTGTGCCCTCTAAGCCTGTGTAGACCCCTTCAGAAGATCCCGTTTCTCTGTCT
>NC_044495.1:59962388-59982388 GCF_902362185.1 Chanos chanos | reverse complement strand
CGCTGGACAACACTGAGGTGGACCTGCTCACTCTGGAGTATGTCAAGGTAGTCGCTGTTGATTGCTGATCTAAGATCAGTTTTTGCATTTCGTAATCCTTATAAATGCAGTGATCCAAGATCAGTATTCTTACACAGAGATGGTTGGTAGATATGAGCCCAGGTGTCTGAATATTGTCTTATGTATCAGCTTGCTTCTGTTCATGGATTAAAGACACTGGTGGAAGGTACAACCGACAAACCAAATCACTTTTAGAGAAAAGTCAAAAAATGTCTAGATTTCCAGTGCACCAATGCGTGTAATATTGTGTAGAGCAGGAAGAGGGGTTATGTGACTTTAATTTATTTGTAATTTGCCAGTTTGTCAATATCTGCCACCTCACAGGTTTTCCTATTTGTGATGTTCGAGTGAAGTAATCACATTTTAATGGAATATTGTTATATTTAAGAAGTTGATTTTTTTTTGTTTTGTTACCAGGGCGATGAATGCAGCTTTAATGGTGTACTCTGTTTCTTTCCATTGTTTTTTTGTTTTTATTTTTTTTTTTAAGGCTGACAAGACGAGTCCTGATTTTAAGAATTCATACAAGAACACAGAACAGCTCATCAAAGTAAGTTAAAGAGCCAATCAGAGCTCAGCATTTGTTTGACTCGACTATGCCAGTCAATGAGGGCCCCTCGCTGCCCGTTCAGGTCATTTCAGAGCCAGTCACAGCCCGGTAAATCATATAAAGAAATTTGACAGCTAACAACAATCCAATGGGACTCCAATGGATCAATTGCCTAAATATAATACCAACTAGATAAATGATACTGTCAACAGAAAGCTATAGCATGTACTGATGTGTAGTATACACACTGTAGATGGCCAACTCTGCAGAATTTGATTCATATTAACACTGAATAACCGACTCTGGTTGTGAAGCCCAGTGTTTGTATCTGTGCCTTAATCATTAATCACTGTGACCGATCCCGGTGAACTCTGATTGGCTGTTGTTTTGAACCACTGACTGGGCCTACAATCGCGGGTCTTCCGTCTGCGCCTGCAGGTGAACTTTTCCTCTCTGGACGTGCACTTACACATCGAAGCGCTCCTGAACGCCATGAACTTCCTCAACAGCCTGCTCCCGCCGCCGAAGAACGAAACGCAGGAGGGCATTCCCTCCATCCCTGAGGAAGAGGAGGAAGAGGCTGAAGGAGGGGAGGAGAAGAAGGAGGAGTCCGCCGTTGCTAAGAAACCTGGTGGGTTTGTTTATTTGGTGAAATGTCTCGTCTGACGTGTGGAGTTTTTCGCTGATACGTTGGCTCACGATTCTGACACGTTCCTTGACAGTTAATCTAGTAATGATTTTTCACTCTTGAGGAAGGTGCAGGTTGCTTCTTTTGATTTAAAAGCATGTCTGAGAGGAGTGGCAGTTTTTTTCTTCTTGCAAAATCACAACATTACCAGTTTATTTAGCCTTTTATTTAACAGGTTTTTTTTTAACATTGTGGCTGTAATATCCGTCTGTGTTTGTCCTGTCGTCATCTGGTGCTCTTCCTCTTTCTCTTTCAGTGACAAAGAAGTCCAAATTTGAGGATGTGGTGAACTTGCACATCAGAGCTGATCTGTCATGTCTCAAAGTTTTCATCAGAGGACAGAAAGCGCGCATCTCTGAGATCTGTATTGAAGGTACTGTGTCTGACCACACACACACACACACACACACACACACACACACACACACACACACACACACACTCTCCTTAACAAATTTCTCACTCTCCTTCATTTATACAACCATATTCCCTCCCGGACATAATGTTACAAATGTGAATGTTTGTGCACGCACACGTGCACACACACACACAGACACACACACACACACACACACACACACGACAAACAAATGGACATCTGTCGTGTTTGCCAAGATGCACAACCACATGTTTATGTGATGTTTATGTGATATTATTAGCATATCATCCGCATATCATTAACATATCATTAGCATAATTTGCATACGACAATTGCTTCAGCAGGATGTCACCTGTCTCCATTTACTCCATCGGTGTATTCTCTCATAGTCCTTTTGCTAGTCCTTTAGCGATAAACCTGGACATATGACTCTCTGGACGACTGACTCCTTGGATATATTATAACATTGCAAAGTTACTTAAAAAAAGGAATTTAATTGTTTTGTCTCCCCCTCCCCCCACTGAATGGTTTCTTTATACGAAGTTAAGTGCATTATTTAGGTCACTCTAAGACTTTGTGCTCTCTCTCTCTCTCTCTCTCTCTCTCTCTCTCTCTCTCTCTCTCTCTCTGTCTGTCTCTTTCTGTCTCTCTCTCTCTCAGGTCTGGTATCTGAGGTTCAGATGAAGAAAAAGTCTGTTGAGGTTTCAGCGAATCTCAAAAACATTGTCATTCTGGACTGTGACAAAGAGGCCCTGTACAAGCAGGTAGATTTTATCATCCAGAACACGCTTATCAAACACTCACTCACTCACTCACGCACTCAAAATTAAAGTGGAAACCAATGACACCGGTAATATTTCATCCCAATCCGTGTTGAATGAAATGTTTGTCTCGCGTTTGTCGTTTGAGCTGTAAAGTTGTTTACAGCGTTGGCCAAACGGAGCGAGTGAAAAGACATGTGATGTTGTCTCTTTAGGCCGTCTCCATCGCGGATAAGGAGGTCTTCGACTTCCGGATGGTGAACTACGGGGACGCCACGGAAGGCGACGCTTACGCTGACATGAAGGTGGTCGACACCAGCGTGACTCTGAGCGTGGGCTGCATCCAGGTCATCTTCCTCAACAAGTTCGTCTCCACCATCTTGGTGAGTGGAGTCTTCTCAAAAACTCAAAAACTCTCACTGCTCTCGGATGACAGAGTCTCTCAGTCCAGAGAAAAGAGAGATCGACGGAGTGAAAACCATCTTCTCTCTCTTTTTTTTTTTTTAGAAACTATGAAATTAAGGCCGTCTGTCATTTCAGACAGCTCGTTATCTCCCCATCACGCGGAAATTAAAAAAAAAAAAAATGCAGGAAAATGACCTTTGGTTGACCTTCTCTGAAGTTCTCTCCTTCATGCTGCGTTTAATTTTGGTTTATTCACTGGATTAATCTCTCCTCTCCTCTCCTCTCCTCTCCTCTCCTCTTAATCATTCTGTCCACTCTCCTTCTCCCTCCTTCAGGCGTTTATCAACAACTTCCAGACGGCCAAGCAGGCTCTGGCGGAGGTGACGGTGCAGGCGGCCGAGAAGGCGGCCACGGGCGTTTTGGAGCTGGCGGAGAGGAGCACCAGGATCTCGTTGGACGTTGCCGTCAAAGCCCCCGTGATCTTCCTCCCCCAGTCGTCCATCTCCACCAACGTCATCGTCGCTGACCTGGGGCAGGTGAAGGTGAAGAACCACTTCGCCGTGGCTCCGTCCCAGACGTTCACCAAGGTCCCCCCCGTCGTGGACATTATGAAAGTTGAACTGAGTGACTTAAAGATGTACAGGTGAGAGCAACTCTTCACGTAATCTCTGTCCCACGACTGTTTCGTCTTCACCGGAACGTGCTCTAGCTTTTTTATCGTTAGCCTTGAATTTACCACGTTACGTTTCATTTCTTAGGTTTTAATAAAACCTAGTTTATTATAGTTTATTTAATTGGAACGTCGTTCATATTACTAGTGTGAACAGTCCTGGATCCACATTTGGACTGAATGTTTTGTGTTTATTCCACTGGACGCTCACAGTGGCGTAGAGCCAATTTTCTCAAACAGACGGTGTGTGAATAACAGTAGGCCTGAGAGTAGGATTTTTTTCACACTGGGAAGTCAATGAGGGATGTGGATGATGCTCAAGGTAAAATGATCTCGTTCCCAGAACCACGTTTAAAGACGAGAAGTTTCAGACCGAGATCCAGCTCCTGAAGCCGCTCAATCTGGATTTGTCCGTCAATCGTAATCTGTCAGCATCCTGGTACCACAACATCCCAGACATTGAGATTAATGCTCACCTCAAACCAATGAACGTAAGTGTGTGTGTGTGTGTGTGTGTATGTGTGTGTGTGTATGTGTGTGTGTGCAAAAGAGAGAGAGATTTTGTTTTAGTGATTTTGCCTAAAACAGACAAAGTCGTTGCCAGTTGTTGTTAAGTTAGGGGGGGGGAAAGGCAAATTACGTGTTTGTGCTTGTGTAAGTTTGTGTGTGTGTGTGTGTGTGTGTGTACGTGTTTGTATGAAAACTTTGTTTTTGTATCTTTTTTTGTTTTTGTATCTTTTTGTGTGTGTCTGTGTGTGTCTGTGTGTGTCTGTGTGTGTGCGTGTGACTGTGTGTGTGACTGTGTGTGTATGTGTGACTGTGTGTGTGTGTGTCTGTGTGTGTCTGTGTGTGTCTGTGTGCGCGTGTGACTGTGCGTGTGACTGTGTGTGTGTATGTGTGTCTGTGTATGTGTTTGTGCGTGCGTGCGTGTATGTATGTATAGCTGATTCTGAGTGAGGAGGACATGACGGTGGTGTTGAAGACCCTGAATGAGAACCTTTCCGAGTCGTCGGATGCAATTCCTCCTCCTGCAGTTCCAGACAAATCAGACACGTCCTCCACCAAAGACTCCCAGGGGAACGGAGGTGCCCCATTCACTCCGTTTAAACACATTAAAAACATCCTCTTTGAGTCTTCTTCAACTGCTCAGTTCCACTGCATTAATATTACATGCACCTCCTTGTCTAATGCATGTACACTGCGGCTGTTCTACATCTGTCTATCGATCTGTCTGTCTGTCTGTCTGTTGGTTCGTCTGTCTGCCTGTCTAACTGTCTATCTCTGTCCATCAATCCCTCCATTCAAGTGTCTGTCTCCCTAATACTGGCAAATAGTGGGGCAGTTTAGCATAAGAATTGTGCATTTTATGATAAAAGCACCAAATGTGGTAGGAAAACTCATAAGGGTGTTCTGATCAGATTCAGAGATGGAGGCGCTTCAAATTCGGCCCCTGGGGGCCATATATGGCTTTCGATGGGTGAAAAATGATAGAAAGCAGAAACCAGCAACTAATTCAATTATATATTTTACCATAAATCAATCAAATTCTGGGGACATGCTCACAAAGAAGGTCCATAAATACTTAGATATCAGAGATTTACAAATTTGGCCCCTGTAATACCAAATATTACCATACGCAGGTTGATGAATTGAGGTATGAATTCGTGTAGCGTGATCTGGATGAAGAATAATTCAAGAATTTAAATATATACGCATAATAATAATAATAATAATAATAACTGATAAAGAGCTGATCTTTGTCTAGTGTTTTACCCCAGAGCAATTCACCATAGATGAAGCAAAAAGATCCCTCTTTTTAAACAGCTCTCACAGGGTTACAGAGACACACAGACCAATCCACCACGGCAAGGTGCCAGCTCATTAAGATTACAATTTTTTTTTCTTTTTTTGCTATGCACAACAAGAAACAGAACAAAGAACCAGTGAAATTAACTTTAAACAACTAGTCTTCCCATTTAAAAACTCATCTTAATTTGCTATACAACAAATATCTCAAATATCTCATTGAAAGGGTGAAGAAACCGCCATCCGTCATGCCATTCCTGCAGAACTCCTCTGTCGACTAAGCATAGTTTACTGTACTGTCCTGCTCCGCTACCTACCTACCTACTCAAACTACACTGAGGTCCTCACAGTTCCCTGCACTCTCCCTCACATAAACACAATGCAGCACACTGCAGTGATACTGCTCTGCATTTGCATTGCTTAATACTGCCTTTTGTACATTTGCAGTCAATAAGTTCATAGCGGGCTTTAGATGCTATGTAAGTATACATTTAAAAAAAAATCGGAAAAGTCAAAAGAAACGCGTTATTTCGGTATTTTATATTGGTGTCACCTTGTGTTTTTCTACCACATTTGACGCTTTTATCATAAAATGCACAATTGTGATGAAAATTTGAGTTTAACTGCCTCACTACAAACACTATCTGTTTATACAAAGGCGTGCCCGGGGTCATTCATTCGCTTTAAATCATGAGGACGTTCTTCAGGTGAAGGTAAATTCATAGACCGTGTTCACTGAGGTTTACCCCTCCCTGCAGGGACCACGGTCGTCACATCAGCGGTGGTGGAGACCCAGAAAACGACCACGCTGAAGAACACCTTAAATCTCGACTTCGTGTTCGACTCCATGACCTTGCTCCTTTACAGCCCCAGCGGTAATGAGGTAACGGATCTCAAACCAGTCTGACCCCAGTGGTAATGAGGTAATGGATCTCAAACCAGTCTGTCCCAGCGAGAGCACAATTACGACAGGCTCTGGGACGTCTGTAATCACGACCTGGTGCTCTTCTCCTTTAGTGAACAAATAAACAAAGCGGCCAAACCCATCTCGTGAAATATAAATATAAGTCTTATGTTTAAAAGATGTGTCAGGAACAAACACATTTGCATACATTATACGATAGGCATGTACTGTTATATAAGAGTGTAGTATTTATGGAAATCACCATCAGTGTGTTTTTTTTTTTATATGATGTGTTTGTTGTGTTTCTGTACACTGTGTTGTCCAGACCCAGTTGCTGGACTCTCGGGATGAGTGTTTGAAGCTGGCGGAGTTTACCCTGGGCACCATCTCCACCTCCGTTAAAATGTTCTCCGACAGCTCCATGACCGCAACTGTCCAACTGGCTAACTGCCTGCTGGAAGACAAGAGACAGGGAGTGAAAATGATCACATCCAGGTGGAGTTCAATTCCCTCATTTACACACACACCACATGCACACACACACACGTGCACACCACACGCACACGCACACACACACGCACACACCACACGTGCACACCACACACACACACACACACACACGCACACGCCGCACCACACACACCACACACACACACACACACACACACACCACATGCACACACACCACACGCACCACACGCGCACACACACGTGCACACCACACGCACACACACACACGCACACGCACACATACACACATGCACACACACATGTACACACCACACACACACACACCACACGCACACGCCACAAGCGCACGTCGCACACACACACCACACACGTACACACACACACACAAATACCACACACACACACACACACGCACACGCACGCACACACACACACGCACATGCACACACACTCACACACACTCACATACACGCATGTGGTGTCCTCCAGTTACTGTAACTAAAGACTGAGAAGTCCATTCATGAATAAGTATCTTTCAGGCTCTCCCTCGATGTCCTCATATCAGGCGTGGCCTAAAAAGAGAGTGAGAGAATGGAGGAGATAACTGAGAGAGTATGAAAAACTGGGGACTAGAAAAATTCCCTCACTCCCCAGTTTGTTTGTTTGTTTGTTTGTTTATTTTTACACAGTCCTGTCTTTATGAATGGTCTCTCAAGCGTAACAGTGCAGGCAGACACACACACACATATGGTCAGATAAACACACACACACACACATGCAAATGTTCAGAACCAAACATATGTAGACACAAATGCAAGCTCTCGCTAATGTGTATGCATTAGACATGACTCAAATGACTGTATTCAGTGTTTTGGCCTGTATTAGGTTAGGTTAAAGTAGAAGAAATCACTGTTTTTGGTGATGTCATTTGGTGCTATAATTAATAACAAAGGCCTTTATTGGCAGATAGTATCAGTCTAACTGAACAAAATGCTTACACTGAAAACACTGAACAGTGTTTTGGGCGGTCATTAAAGGAAACATGTTGTTTCTCGATTTGACCGATACCAAATATTCATGCACGACTTTACTAAAGTTATCAACATTTTTGAACAGTCTGCGAGTCATCTGCTCACATTCTCACACCTCTCTCTCTCTCTCTCTCTCTCTCGCTCCCTCTCTCTCTCTCCCTCTCTCTCTCTCTCCTGCTCTCTCTCTCCCTCTCTCCCTCTCTCTCTCTCTCATCTCTCTCTCTCTCTCTCTCTCTCGTCTCTCTCTCTTTTTTTTTTGTCATTTTCACCTCTCCAGAATGATGGCCATGCGTGAAGGAGCAGAGAACAACGTGATGATGAGGGTGGGTTACCGTCAGGGGCACGACGGAACATTTTTGCACACGGTGGTGCAGGATCTGTACCTCTGCGGCAGTATGGAGTTTCTCCTGACGGTGGTGAACATCTTCCTCAAAGCTACTGCTCAGGGCTTCTCCACCCCGGCCAAGAACAACAAACAGCCGGTTGCCTCCACCAAAGAGACAGGTGAGTCACGGATTCCAACCTCCCAGAAAGAACTGGACTTAAAAAAAAAACACCAAGCGGTCACCCTTGTGAGAAGATGTTAGTGAATTGCTTGCCGTGCTCTTCAGATGTGAACAAACAGCAGTTTGGCTGTCAACAAAAAAAAAATAGAGTCTCGGTGAAGATATAGTTTTTAACAAAATTCATTTTTGGTGGAATTGTGAGTTTGCCTGGCTGTCTGTAAACCATACAGCTGCGAAAAGACCAAATTTAAACATTTGCCCTGGCATTTATGGATTTTTTTACTCCTGCCATTGTCCAGAGACTTCTGAGGTTTTCAAGTCTTTTTTGTAACGTTTGCCGGAAACCGCTGTTGGACTGACGGTGTTTCTGAAAATGCTCATCTGAATAAAGTTTTGCGTCTATTTTGGTGACCACCGCTGTCCGCCAAAGCTGGTTCGAGACTTAGTTACTGGTTTTATTGTTTGCTCAGTCCCATCCCGTCGAATTTAATAGAAAGGTTTTTTGTTTGTTTGTTTGTTTGTTTGTTTGTTTGTTTGATTTCTCTCAGCTCCCGCTCAGCCCGTGGTCAGTAAAACAGAGATAAGCGTCGAGGTCCGGAATCCCGAGATCGTCTTTGTGGCGGACTTGACTCGCGCCGACGCCCCGGCCCTCGTCATGACGACCGAGTGCGAGGTGCTTCTGAGGAGCGACCCGAACCGCCAGGTGATGACGGCCACCATTAGGGACCTGGGCGTGGTGGCCTGCCCGTTTCTACGGGAACGCCGCGAGAACAACACCACCACGGTTCTCCAGCCCTGTGAGGTGTTCTTCAACAGCTCCCAGGCGCCCGGATCGCCACAGAACATTGACCTGAGCATCAAGGAGCTCACGCTCAAGGTAAAAAAAAGAAAACAAGTTTTTTGTTTGTTTGTTTGTTTGTTTGTTTGTTCCGGTTACCCTGACAATGGTAACCATGGTTACCGCAGCAACTCGTGTCGTAAATCAGTGACGATTGTCATCAGAAGTGACTGTAGACAGTCTTCGAAGGTCAGTTTCGCTCAGACTGGCGTGTGAGCACTCATGCTCGAGGTAACAGGAAGCATTTTTGTTCGTTGCACTGGTAATGCAGTTACCACGGAAACGGTAACTGCGATTACTACGGGAACTCCTGTGGAAAATCAACGAGTGTCAGAGGAAGTTACTGTAGATTTCCTCAAAGGTCAAGGTACATTAATTACCGTCAGTTGTTGTAAGAAACACTGTAAGATGGTGATATGGTAATATCTAACATAGACACTGTTTTGAATCTTACTTTATTGTACTGTGCTTAATGCTCTGGTTCAAGCCACCGAAACTGTGGCGTAAGCCGCCTAAGGCTAAGAGAACAACAGGGCAACTATGCGACTATGGGCAACTATATATTTCCCTCCTCCTCAGGTTTCTCCCATCATAATCAACACCATCATAACCATCCAGTCAGCTCTGACGCCTGCTGCCGAGACGCCGGAGGAACTGGAGAGCCCCGTGCCCCCTGACCTGTGGGTGCGGCGGGGGTGGAAAGACCTGAAGCTCTGGTTCCTGGAGGAAGAGGGTGAGGAGGCCACCAGGGCTCTGACGCGGCTGATACCCCAGGGAGAGTCCCTCGCGGTGGGCATCGAGTCCATCTGCGTCACCCTGGAGGCCGGGGTGGGCCACCGCACCATCCCCATGCTGCTGGCGAAGGCGTCGTTTAAGGGAGAGATGAAAGACTGGAGCACCCTCATTAACCTCCACAGTCACCTCACGCTGGAGGTCAGCCCACATCTGACTTGCATCAGCACTTACAATTGTTTGACTTAACAGCTCACGCTCAACTTCCATCGACAGTTACACGCACTGACTCACACCTGACTTACAGCCCAAATCTGACTTACGTTTTTGACTTATACCGCGTGTAAAAATTCGTCCCTTGACCAAAGTGTTCAGATATGTATGACGGTACGAAAAACTAGAGAGTATGAAAATGTCGTTCCAAGGGAGTTTACGCTATGGAGGAGGATTTTGTTAGTTACTGTGACAACATAAAGTCAAAGGTCATGCCTGTCCAGTAGCAACATTCCCAGGTCTGCTCCTCTTGGCCAGTTTTGACTTTTGACTTCATGTGAAAGCTAACTTTAAAACTTCTTCAAAGTGAAACTTGTTGCAATTATTTATTAATTACTTAAGTCCTATTTGTATGTCTGATGTGGGAATACATTTGGAATTGTTTCCTTTTAAAAAAGTAAAGGAATTGTCTTTGTACTCTTGGTCACTTACTTTACAAATCTGACTTGTTTTTCCCCTTATCATAGGATAGATAATCACAGTCATCCAAGAAAGGTTAAGTCAAGGCCAACTGGACTTGGTTGTAGATTCTCAAAGATGTTTCACCTCTCATCCAAGAGGCTTCTTCAGTTCTGACTGACCGGTGGGGACCTCTGTAGGGTCGCTGTCAACCAAGTCCAGTTGCCCTTGACTTAACCTGGGTAACTATGACCTGGATGACTGAGAATCTTCATGGACATAGTCACAGTCACTTCTCTGGAATGAACTGAAGTGAACTGAATGTTTTAACAATACGTTATAAACCTTTTAAAAGGTTTGATTCAGTTATGTCTCCATGTAAACTCTGTAGGTGAACTATTATAACGAGGTTATGGGTGTTTGGGAGCCCCTGTTGGAGCCCTTGGAGGATGAGACCAGGGATGGATTCAGACCTTGGACCCTGACCATGAAGGTGATGGCCCTTGACCTTTGACCTTTGACCTTTGGCCTGAACACAGGCTCCAGTTTATTCTAAACGATTACTTACAAAAGTGCGCTCACATAACTTTATGTCTGTGCCTTTGAAATGAAAAAAAAAAATGGCAACAGTGTCTCAGTAAATATACTCTGTAAACACATTGTAACATTGTAACATAGTATATTGTAACATTGTAACATAGTATATTGTAACATTGTGTTTGGGTTTTGTTTTTTTTTTCGCTTTTTTTTTGTCCACAGATGAAGAAGAAACCGTTGAAGTACCTTGAGGTGTGTGATGAGGTGGACGGCGGAATTCCCGACTACAAAACCGTCATCACCATCTCAAGCAACGACCAACTTAACATCATGCTCTCCAAAAACGGACTCAGCATGCTCAGTAATTTAGGCACGGTGAGGGCACTGCTACCATGACAACACATCTTTCCATTCAGTGACTTTTGTTTTTCCCCCAAGGTGTAAAAGTAAGTGTGTGTGTGTGTGCATGCGCGTGTGCTTGTGTGTGTGTGTGTGTGTGTAAACAAAACATCCTTGACTGGGGCAGCATGGTGTTATTTTTTGTAGATGTCTACTCTTTCATTTATGGATTTTTTTTTTTATTTCACTCTTGACTTTGTTGAGAGACTTCTGAAGTTTTCAGGTTGTTTCTCTTGGGCTAAGACTTTCATTGGACTGACATGGCTCTTAGAAACACTCCTCTGAGTATTTTGTCTCTGTTTGGTTGTGAAGGCCTTCTCTGAGTATTTTGTCTCTGTTTGGTTGTGAAGGCCTTCTCTGAAGCCGCCAAGCAGACGGCAGAGTGTTTCCAGAAGGACCAGGCTCCGTTCGTGGTGAAGAACCGTCTGGGTCTGGCCGTGTCCGTGGAACACAGCGAGCTCTTTAACCCGATCGGCAAAAAGTCGGTGAAACGCACGGTGGAGCTGCAGGACGGGGAAAACATGAACATGGACTACACCCGGACCGCCGCGGCTTCGGACCAGTTCTCCGCCATGACCAACCTCAGCAACAAAAACTACATCAAGCCCAGTAAGATCCTGGTCCAGTAAAACCAGCCACTGGTTCTGTTGCCGTACATATATACTTTTTACATCTAGCCCAGTCATACCATTGACTGATTTTCTGATGCGCTTCCCAGTAATACGAGTTATCAGTCTTTTTACAAACATCCCATTATAACCAAATATCATTGTTTGTACAAACATCCTAGCAGTGCCAGTTATAAGTGTTTTTACAACATTCCAGTCAGCAGGGTTCGAATTACTGGGGGGGATTGAGGGGATCTGACCCCCCCAATTAAGACTTGGAACCCCCAAAAGTGGTAAAAACAACAGTTCAGGGGGGGTCGAAGCATTTATCTATCCTATGCTATATAGCCCTAGAGAAAAAGTTAACCCCACTGATTCTCATTGTATAATTCACACTCTGCCAGTGAGACTACTCTAGTTATCAGTCCTTGCACAGACATCCTGGTTAGACCAGTTACCAACCCATATCCAGATACCTCAGTAAGGGCACTTCCTATGTCTTTCACATATATCCCAATAAGACCAGTCATCAGACTGTTTGTACTGCCTGCATCCAGTAAACCAGGCCAGTTAGAGCAGTGATTTACATAGCCTGGTGTGTCCTCTCTGTGTAACACATCCATATTAGTCAGTTTGGTGTACATTCAGTCCTGACCCTGAGGTAAAGATTTCTAAAGTGTTTATGAAGTTAAGCTAAACACAGCGTGAAAGTAAATGTACATAAAGCGTGTGTTTGTGTGAGTGTGTAAATTGTGTGTGTGCGTGTGCATGTGCGTGTGCGTGTGCGAGTGTGTGTGTGTGTGTGTGCGTGTGCGTGTGTGTGTTTGTTACGTGTCACCATATCCTGTTTGTGTGTGTGTGTGCATGTAGGTGTGTGTGTGTGTATTTGTTACTCATCTCCATGTCCTGTGTGTGTGTGTGTGTGTTTACCTGTCTGTGTCTGTGTATGTGTGTCTGTGTATGAGTGTGTGTGTGTGTGTGTGTGTCTGTGTATGAGTGCGTATCTGTGTGCCTGTGTGTTTGTTTGTTACTCATCACCATGTCCTGTGTGTGTGTCTGTGTATGAGTGCGTGTGTGCATGTGTGTGTCTGTGTATGAGTGTGAGTGTGTGTGTGTGTATGTGTGTGTCTGTCTGTGTATGAGTGTGTGTCTGTGTGTGTGTGTGTGTGTGTGTCTGGGTGTTTGTTACTCATCACCATGTCCTGTGTGTGTGTGTGTGTGTGTGTGTGTCTGGGTGTTTGTTTGTTACTCATCACCATGTCCTGTGTCTGTGTGTGTCTGTGTGTCTGTGTATGAGTGTGTGTCTGTGTATGAGTGTGTGTGTGTGTGTGTGTCTGTATGTTTGTTTGTTACTCATCACCATGTCCTGTGTGTGTGTGTGTGTGTGTGTTTACCTGTCTGTGTCTGTGTATGTGTGTCTGTGTATGAGTGTGTGTGTGTGTGTGTGTGTGTGTGTGTTTACCTGTCTGTGTCTGTGTATGTGTGTCTGTGTATGAGTGTGTGTGTGTGTGTGTGTGTGTGTGTGTGTGTGTGTGTGTGTCTGTGTATGAGTGCGTATCTGTGTGCCTGTGTGTTTGTTTGTTACTCATCACCATGTCCTGTGTGTGTGTCTGTGTATGAGTGCGTGTGTGTATGTGTGTGTCTGTGTGTCTGTGTATGAGTGTGAGTGTGTGTGTGTGTATGTGTGTGTCTGTCTGTGTATGTGTGTGTGTCTGTGTGTGTGTGTGTGTGTGTGTGTGTGTGTGTGTGTCTGGGTGTTTGTTACTCATCACCATGTCCTGTGTGTGTGTGTGTGTGTGTGTGTGTGTGTGTGTGTGTTTACCTGTCTGTGTCTGTGTATGTGTGTCTGTGTATGAGTGTGTGTGTGTGTGTGTGTGTGTGTGTGTGTTTACCTGTCTGTGTCTGTGTATGTGTGTCTGTGTATGAGTGTGTGTGTGTGTGTGTGTGTGTGTGTGTGTGTGTGTGTGTGTCTGTGTATGAGTGCGTATCTGTGTGCCTGTGTGTTTGTTTGTTACTCATCACCATGTCCTGTGTGTGTGTCTGTGTATGAGTGCGTGTGTGTATGTGTGTGTCTGTGTGTCTGTGTATGAGTGTGAGTGTGTGTGTGTGTATGTGTGTGTCTGTCTGTGTATGAGTGTGTGTCTGTGTGTGTCTGTGTGTGTGTGTGTGTGTGTGTGTGTCTGGGTGTTTGTTACTCATCACCATGTCCTGTGTGTGTGTGTGTGTGTGTGTGTGTCTGGGTGTTTGTTTGTTACTCATCACCATGTCCTGTGTCTGTGTGTGTCTGTGTGTCTGTGTATGAGTGTGTGTGTGTGTGTGTCTGTATGTTTGTTTGTTACTCATCACCATGTCCTGTGTGTGTGTGTGTGTGTGTGTGCGTGCACAGCTCCGGTGGGTCACACGGCGGCCAGTGTCATTCAGCTGATTAAAGTAGGGCGGGGCATGTACAGCGTCATGCACGAGGCCTCGCGTGTCACACGCTTCTTCGTCTGTCAGATTTACACGGTGGAGGGCAGCAAGTACGTCAAAATCCGCTCCCCTTTCCAGGTGCGTACGCAAAAAAAGCACACACACACACACACACACACACACACACACACACACACACAGCCCGGGATCTTTACCTAACACACGTAAACAAACTAAACAGAACTTCTTTAATGCTAATTTTTTAAAACACTTTCAAGAAGCTGAATATGACAAAAATGTACATGGATACCAAAGCCACTATAATGTGTTCCTAGCATCTTTACTGCTACTGTAAGTGGATAAGTGACACAGAGACTGCAGAATAAAGCAAAAAGCAAAAACACAGGTGGTTCAACACTGCGATCAGCTTTTGGTAAATGTGATTTTGTTTTTAGGACGTTGTAAAACTACAGCTGTCAACAGGCAGACAAAACATAGCCAAACTGAGCTCTGTGGAAATAGAACTATTTAATGTTTTTATTAATCAGGTGCTTGTTTCTGTGTAGCTTTACTGAATGATTGACTGATTCATAGATTGATCGATCGATCGATCGATTGATTGATCAGTGGTGGGTTTGGTGGAAATGTGACAGCCAGGGACTGGATTTTGGGGTGGTCTCAGCTCCATTTTGACGCCATATCTATAGAAACACCAGGAGGAATCTAATCATATAATGTTATATATAATTACACAATGTTCAGTTTTTCAACCCTGAGTTTATAAGGAGTTGACGATGACAGAGTTCGTGGTGAGTGAGGAAAGTTTTTCTGGGTTTTTTTTTCCCCGCCCCAGATCATAAACCATTTCTCTATCCCATTCCGAGTGTTTGAAGGCTCTGCTCATCTGGGCACGTGCAAACCATCTGAGGAGTACTGTGTCCCGCTGGAGTCCTACAGGTCAGAACCTGCGCTGTGTACACGACCCGTTTTTAAATCCAACAGTTTCATCCTCGTGTGTGTGTGTGTGTGTCTCTGTGTGTGAGTGTGTGTGAATGTTTTTTTAATCCATTTATTCCAAGAAATTTTTTAATCCAATTCATTCAGCTAAAGCGATTGAAATACAAATCGCCTCAGCAAACAAAAGTTATTTGTTTGTTTTGTCTGAGCACAGGTTGGCTCAGTGAGACACAGAGCGTTAAGCTTGCAAACTGTACTCGTTGTGTAACATTGTTGTCTTTTTTTTTTTTCTTTCTGCAGAGCCCAGTTAACTCTCCAGCCCGTGATCGAGGGAGATGAGGATTACGGCCGCTCTGAAGGTTTTTCCTACGAGTTGGCGAGTCAGAGCCCCGGGGAGTGTCTGGAACAAACGTGCCGTCACCAAGGCGACGCCTCCCGCATTTTCAAGATCAACCTCGTCCCGCTCAAGGACGCGGTCACCTCCCACACCGAGGAGGTGTTCGACGAGCCTTACGTCCTCCACCTGTGGCCTGTCGTCCTTTTCCGGAACCTTCTGCCGTACCCCATCACCTACACCCTAAAGGTGTGAGGACATTGGTCTATGAGAGTCCCATATCGAGGGTCAAAAATTTGCTATTTTTTACACAGCGCTAAAATCAGAAGAGTAAGAATAAATCATAAATGTCGTAAGAAAGTCGTGGTAACTTGTGTGTTACATAAGAAAGTCGTGGTAACTCGTGTGTTACATAAGAAAGTCGTGGTAACTCGTGTGTTACATAAGAAAGTCGTGGTAACTTGTGTGTTACATAAGAAAGTCGTGGTAACTTGTGTGTTACATAAGAAAGATGTAATACCTATCCGTCAGTGGTACCCCCCCCTTTTTTTTTTTTTTTTTTTCTTTTTTTTTAGACCTGTATAAATTTTTTTTTTTTTTTTGATTGACAGGGGAATGGAGGCTCCTCCTCCATCACACTTAAAGAAGGCCACTCCTCCCAGATCCACACTGCCATTATTGACCAATCCAGTCTGGACCTGCGGTTGCTAGGTTACCTGTCGCAGGACTGGGAGGCCGAGTACAGTCTTCGCAGCGACCAGGAGGAGATCAGCTTCGTAACGTTCCGTTCACTGCACGTGGAGGAAGAGGGCGGGCCGAGGGCGGAGCTGGACATCGCCGTCCACGTGACGTACGAGCCTGGCCAATCAGTGGTGGCCATTCACTCACCCTATTGGATGGTGAATAAAACAGGCCGGCTGCTGCAGTACAAAGCCGACGACATCCACCGCAAACACCCTATGGACTACGACATGCCCCTGCTCTTCTCCTTCAAACCACGCAACTTCCTACAGAACAACAAGGTAGGGACTGATGTTTGTTTAAAACACCATTTGGCATTTGTATGTCTCTCTCCCTCTCTCTCTTTCTCACTCACTCACTCACTCACTCTCTCTCACTCCCTCACTCTCTCTCTCTCTCTCTCTCTCTCTCTCAGGTGCGTCTCATGATCTCAGACAGCGAGCTGTCCGATGATTTCTCCATAGACACAATGGGAAGTTACGGCGATGTCAAATGCAAAGGTCCAATCAAAGATTATCTGGTGAGTGTTGAGTCTGACCAATCAGAGATTACCTGATGAATGTTGAGTCTGACCAATCAGAGATTATCGCTTGAGTGTTGAGTCTGACCAATCAGAGATTACCTGGTGACTGTTGAGTCTGACTAATCAGAGGTTATTTGATGAGTGTTGAGTCTGACCAATCAGAGGTTATTTGATGAGTGTTGAGTCTGACCAATCAGAGATTACCTGGTGAGTGTTGAGTTTGACAGAGTCAGAGATTATTTGGTGAGTGTTGAGTCTGACCAGTCAGAGATTACCTGGTGAGTGTTGAGTTTGACCGAGTCAGACATTAGCTGGTGAGTGTTGAGTTTGACAGAGTCAGAGATTACCTGGTGAGTGTTGAGTCTGACCAGTCAGAGATTACCTGGTGAGTGTTGAGTTTGACCGAGTCAGACATTAGCTGGTGAGTGTTGAGTTTGACAGAATCAGAGATTACCTGGTGAGTGTTGAGTTTGACAGAATCAGAGATTATCTGGTGAGTGCTGAGTCTGACCAATCAGAGATTACCTGGTGAGTGTTGAGTTTGACAGAGTGGTCTCTGACCAGATGTGGTTGCCCCTCCCGTGTTCATGTCTGTGTTCTAAAGCTTCTGCGTTTTTTCTCGTCTCTGCATTCGATGTCAGGTTGGAGTGAAAATCGATGCCAGCAGTTTCAGTCTGACCAGGCTGGTGACCTTCCTGCCCTTTTACATGCTGGTGAACAGAACCAAACACGTCATCAGAGTCTGCGAGGAGGGAAAGGACGAGTGGACCAAAGCCCAGCCCGGACAGGTCAGAACCCGGCCTAGAACGCAGGCAGTGTCCTCCCCCCGGGGGGGGGGGGGGGGGGCTGACACTGCCTTTAATTTGTGACGCTGGTCTGAAAGACTCTGGTTTAAACAACGTTTTGTTGTTCATTATGAGGTTGTTTTTTTTTTTCCAGACAGGTTTTTAGTCTCTGATGGTATGTTTAGAGGTTTGTGTTTCGCATTAAATTTGGTTTCTTTGTCTTTTGTCATCAGCATATGAATTGGGCATGTTCTCTCTCTCTCTCTGTCTGTCTCTCTCTGTCTGTCTCTCTCTGTCTGTCTCTGGTTTCTACAGGCTGCTATACCATTCTGGCCAGAGAGAGAGTCTAAGAAACTTCTAGTCAAAGTTGACAGCTGTCAGTCACCTCCCCGAGTCATCGATTTCCACAAGCCTGAAAACTGTCTCTTATTACGCCTGGACAACACCGTGAGTTCTGTAAAAACATGTGTGCCCACACTCACACACACACACACACAACCACACTCTTACAGTCTGTCCTGATGGGTTTTTTTCTAACTGGTTTTAGCTGGGTGGGATCATCGTGGACGTAAATCTGACGGAACATTCCACCATTATCCGGTTTTCCGACTATCACGACGGCGCCGCTCCATTTCTCCTGATCAACCACACGAAGGACAAAACTCTGGAATTCTACCAAAGGTAAAAAAAAAAAAAAAAAAGAAACGAAAGATACTGCCGGAGCAGTCTGATGTGCCTGCCTCGTCACTGGTTCTGTAATGCCTGCCGGGAGACCTCACTCTACCTTCTCATTTAGTTCATAACACATTAACGTTGAATCATACTAGTTTTGTTTTGTTGCGTTTGTCATTTTTAAATATTGCCGAATCTTAATTTGAAATTGTGCAGACTTGAATTGTCCTACACGGCTTTGTCACGGTTGTTTAATATATATATATATATATATATATATATATATATATTTTTTTTTTTTTCATATTTCATTTGTTGTAGTCGTGTCAAAAAGTGTTTACCGAGCTCTTGGTGTAGCGTGACAAAACGAGTGGTTTTGTTTATTAATGTTTAAATATGTTTATGTTTATGTTTATTGTATTGTGTGTATGTTCATCAAAAGCACTTTAATAGCAGAGTTTCTTTAAGTCGCGGCTGAGACCCGGGGTTCGTATCCTGGGAGCGGTGTTGCTAACTTGACCAGGCGGTCACACCAAACCAACTCACTCTGCTCGCGTCTTAGACATTTTGTGCCCTGCGACGGCATTTGTTTGTTTGTTTGTTTGTTGTTTGTTTGTTCTTTGTGGCATTAATGTTGAAAGCATTTATTTGTTTTGTCCACCCCCTCCACCCCCCACCCCCACCCCATCCCCTGTCTGTTGCGTGCTGTGCGGGCCACAGCAGGGAGAGGAGAGATATGGGCTGGGTCTCTGACGAACTGCTGGACCTCTCCTTCTCTGACAGAGAGGATGCCAGCCTCTGGTAATGAGAGAGAGAGAGAGAGAGAAAGGGAGACATACAAACAGACAAAGAGAGAGAGAGACAGACAGACAGACAAAGAGAGAGAGAGAGAGAGAGAGAGAGAGAGACATGTAGACAGACAAAGAGAGAGAGAGAGAGAGACAGACAGACAGAAAGAGAGAGAGAGAGAGAGTATTATGCACTTAGATGGACAGGCAGAGAGAGAGGGACAGAGAAAGACAGGGTTAAATACAAGTAAGAGACACTCACTTATAGATGCTGGCGCGCACACACACACAAACACACACACTCTCACTCACACACAGAGCATAGTAGTACACACAGAACACAGAGCAGAATGGTTGCTGACTTGCATGTTCTGGGAAGCGTTTGGGAATACTTGTGTTTGGGCCTTTTCCCTGTCGACAAGAGTGTATGCCTTAGCTCCGGACGAGGCACGAGGCGTCCCTCTCCCTCATTGGCTGTTCCATAATCTTACCGTCCTATCGTATTTGATTTCTCAGATTTCTGTTTGCATGAATCCATTGAGGACGACGGGACTCTTAACTTTGGCATCTCTTCATCCTCGTAGATTCTCCGTTTAACTCCTCTTCTCTTTTGGTCTCTTGTTTTGCTCTTTTGTTCTGTTCTCATTTTTTCTGTGCCTTTCTGTCGTTCCGTTTGAGGGGAGAAAAGAGAATGATTTTTGTCTTGTCTGTCCTGATCTGGCCTGGACTCATCAGTCGTCTTGTCCTGTGATTCATTTGGAGAAAGACAAGGGA
>NC_044495.1:59924888-59952388 GCF_902362185.1 Chanos chanos | reverse complement strand
CCATGATGTAGTAGTTGGGGAATACCCTCCGTTTCATACGCCGCATTGGGCTCTGTCTCCAGAACAATGGACACCATTCATGAGTTTTATATGATGATCATAATTTTGATCGGACCTCAAACATTTGTTATTCATTTTACTGCAAATACTTCCATGTGCTTCCTTGGCGTGTCATGGAGATGCTATAGCCTAACATCTCCAGTTGTTTGCCAGTAAAAAGTCATTTTGAGTTGTTCCTTTTTTTCTTTTCTTTTTTTTTTTTAATCTTATTTTGTCCTTTTTTAGCGGCTTGTACCATAAGAAACTGAAAGGAAGAAAACGCAGACAGTCTGACTCATTCCGAACATATTTCATTTGTCGGGTGATGATTGACATTTCGCGCTGATTTATTACTCAAACGGTAACCAACCTCTTCCAGATAAACTAGTCTAGTGCTAAAATTAGTTCCAGTGAGAGTTATTTTTCATCATTTGAATTTGGCTGTACCGGAAATAATGAATGGAGGTGGTAGGTATTTTACGTAGCACCCAGTTCAGGTTAATTGTGACTGTTATAACACTCGAAAATGTCAACTGTCTCCTGGGTTTTCCCCTTGTGCTCTTTGTGTTTGCTCCATTGTTGGTCTGGAATAGCTGTTAGTAAGAGAATTAGCTGTAGTATTACCGTCAGTAATAGAATTAGATGATTAGAAGAGTTAGAGGGAAGATTAGCATCTTAGCTAGCATCAGTTGCTAGTATGGAGTTTGCTGAGAGATCAGTAGCCCACTCAAAGCAAGAAGATTCACTTTGGGGATAGTTCACCAAAATTGTTGAGCTACACTGTGAATGAAAGGTAAACAGGATCCATATCTTGGCAGGGTTTATAGCCCAGGCCAAATTTCACACTCATTTAACTATTTTTCACATGCTAGCTAGGACCTTAATTAGCTGAATCAGTGGTCATTTTTGGTGAATTTTCTCCTTAAATTTCAGCCACACAGGTTTTATATACTACAATGGGATAAAGTGGCGTAGTCAAATTTGGCTCTGTTCAACAAAATTTGTTCAGCTGAAAGCTAAGGGTTATAGTGAGTCTACCAGCTCACCACCAGCCACAAAATTTGTTACCTTTCATCTGCTAACTTAACAGAATTGCTAATAATAATAATAATAATAATAATAATATTAATAATAATACTAATAATGAAGCTACCCTTTGGAACAGCACTGAGAAGTAGACAGCTTTAGAGGTGCATGCAGACGTTTGTCAGATGTGGAGCTTTGCACACACATCTGTTTGTATTAGAATTCACTTTACTACAGGACTTCTCTTAGTTCTAGTTCTCTAGTTCTGGATAAAGCCTGTTTGAGCGTGACGGTGGTCTGACAGACCGCTGTCTTCAGTGCTGACTGCATCCTTGCCCTTTTTTTTTTCTCTTTTGTCCCATTCGCAGAAGCTGGTGGCCAGTGTTGAGTGGAGTACAAGTGACAGTGACGATGAAACTGAGAACAGCTAGAAAAGATATATTATTTGATTGGTAGAAGCTTTTCAGACTTACACCCTGCCTGACTGTACTTTTTAAAGCACGTTCACTAAGTGCATTACCGTAGTAAAGTAGTGGAACGAGTGACAGTTCGATTGCCAATTTCATAGAAACCTAAAACACGATAGGTAAAAATATATTTACGATTATATTTCTATATTTATATTTGGTTGCTAAATATTTGGGGTAATTTTTGCTTTAGTGAATTGGCCAGAAGAAATCACATCTTTTGAAATGTAAACTCCATAGTTAAATGAAACCCTACTGCATATTTTTATATTTATTAAAAATACATTACCAAATTGGCGTGAGCAAGTCATCTGCAGATATGCAATATTATCTCATGAAACAGGGTGTATGCCGGTAGAAATTTCACATGTATGATCATCAGTAGTAAGAATCAATCACAGAGATTTTTTTTTTTTTTTTCAGTTGTAAAAAAAACCCCCAAAAAACAATTAGTCACAGATGCCATAGATATTTGTCAATATTTTTGTTGTTATTGTAGTTGCATTATGACTCATGTATCTGACCTTCATGTTGTGACATCCTCACCCGAGTCCCTCTCATGAATAAAGTTCTTGGTTGAAACGCATCTGTTTTCACTGACTCATCCTCATCCCTCATGAACTGAGTTCATGGATCATGTCCCATGTCCTGCATTAGCATGCAAATCATTCATCACCCCATCTTTACGCCTTTATCCATATCCCATGGTTCATGATGCTCCACTGAACTGCAGGAGACTTCCTGATAGAAGTCGGAGCTAGAGTGTTACTGGAAGTCATGAAATATGGAGTATTTTTTTTTTTTGTTTGGTTTGTTTTATTTTTTTTAAGGAACAACAGATTGAAACTATATCTTTCTTTCTTTCTTTCTTTCTTTCTTTCTTTCTTACATGACATGTGGTTATCGTGATGTAACTTTGGCAATGATATGGAGTTCACTTGTATTTAATTATAATCTAATTGAAATGTGGAGTCTATCTGTATCTAATACTCTCCACATTTATTTTCTTGGAGCTGTTAATAATATTTCTTTTAATAATATCTCTTTTTAGGGTGAGGTTGGTATCAAACATTATGTTGCCGTGTAATGGATTTAATTCTCCGTTATAACTCTAAAAACTGTTGCAGACTTAGATATTATTTGTTTTGCTTTGTTCTGGTTTGTTTTAAGGTCATACTGAAGTAAGAAATTATTCATACGATATGAATGCAAGTATTTCAGTATTGAACACATTGATTGAATTATACACATTAAGAAAACTAATCCGAGAATTTTTTCCTTCCTGAATTTGACTTGTGAGGGACATTAATATAACATTATAAAGATTTTCCTCCATTATTGCCCTGATCACATCAACATCTCTTTTCAACGGATGGTCTGTGTTTTCATTTTATACTCCTCATATTCATGTGAAATCCTTTGGAACTTCCTATTTCATTACAACACCCTGTGATAGAACCCACAAAATCCAGTTTCTAATGGTTTTTTTTTTTTTTAGCTGTACATGATGGTAGAAGTTTCCAGTTGTTTTCCTGTAGAATCTATTTTTCCATTCTCTGTGTAGCTATGCAGGTGTTTGAACGTACAGCTTATCATGTAGATTCGGTTTGTGTCGTGTTATTGATAGCGTAGAGTTAGTTAAATAAATAAATAAATAAAAATAAATTAAATAAATAGTTTCCAAAATGGTTGCCAGAAACATTATTTGTTGATCAGCTTTTGTGCATCATTCCACCTTTGCTGCCTTGTTACAGAAAATCGAAAATGGACGGTTTGCAAAGTACAGATATTTCGCTCACGCCAAGGTGAACGATTCCGATTTCCTGATGATCACAAAAAGGTGAGTGATGCCATTTTACATTCTGACACAAACGTTCTGTTTCTGTAATTTAGATTTTACTAAAGTGAATATGAAGCATAACTAAGAGGACTCCAGTTAACAGCTGAGTCTAATAATGAGCTCATTTGTCTTTAAGCATATCCAGAAAGAATTTCTGTCCATCTGTCTCTAAGAAAGTGATTTGAACTATTGCGTTACTGTCACATTTACGGTTTGATTTGAAATTTCTATCTCCAGGGGCATATTTTTTGTGACTACGGGGACTTTCGGCCAGTTAACGTGTGAATGGCAGTACCTCTTTGACGAGTTTACCAAAGACCCAGTGATTGTGGGGGGGAGAAGGTTGCGAATCGAAGCAAAGGTACATTCACTGTCTGAATAAATGTTTATTCACCCAAATAGACTTTGAATATCAGATTCACCACGGTGTACTCTCTCTCTCCCGATCCAGTTCAAATGAGCTTCACCCTGGACAGACACATCTGTATATGACTGCATCTCATTAATGTACCAGCTACCAAAATATTATTAACGGTTCTGTCGAGAAAACTGGGACTTCCAGAGTATGCAGCTGTTTCATCCGATTTAAACTTTCGTTCACAGTCTGAATTTTATGATAACTTTACAATTATCTGCCCTTTTTTGGGGTCAGAGACTGAAACTCATTGTTTTGGACACACATTTGACTGATGCAAAAAAATCATTTTTGTCATCCTTATTGTTTCACCCAAGTCACAAGATTTTCTTTGGATTCATAATCTGTGCCCTGAGTTAACGTTGGATATTAACCTCACACCTTGTTAACGGGATCTGTTCCTGAGAGTAATAAACGTCTCTGCTGTTTATATTCCCTCCCTGTCAGGAGAGAGTCAAATCTGTGTTTCATGCCAAAGAGTTTGGAAAGATCATCAACTTCAAGACTCCAGAAATAGCCAAGGTATGATAATGCGCCGAGTTTCCTTTATACAGACTGTAAACGGATTCCTCTCGCAAGCTTTGGCCATCCTTTAACTTGGCCTGGTATGTCTTACATGAATAATATTTTAAAACTCTTGACCGGGTATTGTAAATAACGGTCCATTTTGCTGTTTAAACATTTTATCCGCCGACAAGTTTACTTCATGAAATTTCTTTGTGATTTCTTTATGGAAAGAGCAATAATGCAAATCTTTACGACTAGCAAGTCCCAAACTTCATATAGTAATAAAATATATAGCTGTTTAGTTGTGTATAGTTTATCTGCATGGACCTAGCGGTGAGTCAAGTTCTTGTTAAAGCCTTTTGTCTTTTTTTTCTTTCTTTTTTTTTTGGCTCTTTTCCCTCAGTGGGTCCTTGCCAAGTTGGAAGACGCGAGAGAGAGCCTACCAAAATAATGGCGGCCCCAACAGTAACAAAGGAGAAGATAGGACGACACACATACACATATTCCTCTACTGTGTGTGCCTTCCACTCTGACATGCAGAACACCATTCAACTTCAACTTCTCTACGCAAACACTTAATCACCACAGCGCACTTGTACTTCACATTGACTGTTAGCACGAGTGTGTGTGTGTGTGTGTGTGTGTGTATGTGTGTGTGTGTGTGTGTTTTAAAAAAGTGAGGACTGTGTACTTCAGTGTACTTATATCAACAACTTAACCCATTAATTTTGTAAAACACTCGCTGCCTTCACAAGGTGGAAAACGATGTCACATCGGGCGCACGCCTGTTAATGTATCATAGAAACATCTAGACTGGTATTGAATATACCGCGGAGACACACAGTACACGGTGTCGGGTTACACTCTGATTCCTTAATCTAAATTGTCAAGTGCCAAGAACACTGCTCTGCTCTGCTCTGTATTAATGTATCTGTTGTGAATGCAGGAAAACTAAACCGTCCTCCTTCCAGAGGTTTCCACGCGTCTCTTAGAATCACGTTATACTGTGTATTCGCCTCTCGAAAGACTCACCGCTTTTCTCCTACGGCCAAATTAAGGTTTATTTTTAGAACAATGTAAAGAAATACTATTTTATTTTACTTTATTAAAATAAAATAAAATAAAAAACGGGGGAACAGTTTTGTTTGTCGTGCGACAGTGGGGTTTGTCGCGCGACGGTGCGATTTTGAAAATGCATCTACTTATTATTATATCGGTCGCTTGTGCAAAATTGGAATATTTTTCTACTTGATGGCTTTTGCATGAAAATCTCTTTGTTGTGGTCTCCAGTGTATGCGTGCAGTATCTGTATTGTTTAATAGACAGTATTGTCTGGTAAATACAGAATGGCCTTCGTACTTGTGCTAAACGGTTTTTCAGCATCTCTATGCAGCCAGTCGTGGGGATATACCTTTAAACATCATGAAACATAAAAACTCTAATAATAATTATAATGTTAATGATAATGATAACTATATTAATAGTAAGAAGAATAATTAAAGGGACTGAATGAAAAGATATGCAATGATTGATTTCGTTAACAGTACTGGAATGTATCTCTTTTTCTCTGTGTAATATTTGCACTCATCATTCTGCAAAACACTGGAGTTCAGTCATTTGCTCCTGGCCTGTTTCTCTTTCTTTCTTTCTTTCTTTCTTTCTTTTTTTTAATAAAGAGACTTATTTAATACACCTGTTCTAATGATGTCCGTTTTTGTTTTTTTTTGCTTTTTTTGGTAACAGTCTTCCATAATATATAGCCCAGTTTTCAGTGGTCTTAGTCAAAAAATTCCACTTAATATTCCACTCGGGGGGACGTTGGTACGGTGTTGGATTTGCATGCAACATCATTCGAACCCAGTGTTAACTCATCAGGCCTGGCTTATACATACAGACAGAATGTAAAACTGTCATGTTATTACTGAGAGAGCATTGATCTAAGGAATTAACAGCCATTTTCAATAGTGAGATTCCCAGCAAACAGCAGGGCTACACCCAGCAAATGCAAATGTTAAAGTCAAACACATGTAGTGCCGTGTAATATATATTTTATTTAATAAATACAAACACAGTTTACAGAAGATGTAAATATCACATGGGCCTTTTATGTTGTACTGATTACTCTACCTACGCTGAACTTGTGCAGATACACGCTGCTTTAAAATAAAAATCTGCTTAGACTGTAAGGAAAAAAAAAAAATTCTAAGAACTTGAGTGTTGAGAATAGTGTGGGCTGAACAATGATTTTTCACCAGAATTGTTTGCATAAAAAGGTAAAAATAAAATAAAAAGGTAGAATTTTAGTATTAAATCCTGAGAATTGCTCTCATTTTTCTGAAGGCCCCAGAGACATCTGAGGGCCAGTATTCTTTGATAGGAATGAACACACTGCATAACTATGACCTGAGTCAGAAATGTGTGTAATATTGTCCTTTTTTCTCATTAGAAGACTAAACAGTAGAAATCGGTTATTGCTCTTAGAAAATTCAAATATTTTGTACATGTTCTAAAGACATTAAGCACTAAAGCAATCAGTCAAAAAGAAAAAAAACCTACACAGGACAACATTTAGATGAAGACTTCAGACAGACTGTATACAACAACACTCTGATTAAGGCAATGTGAGACTGCATCCTCTTCTAAAAACTAATTTCATCTTTTTGAAAGATGACTCAGAAAATAGACAGTATACATCTAAAAATGTAAACTTTGCCCCAGTTTCTAACATTTCACCACCGTCTCTTCTAATTCATAGTGACCCTTTTTTTAAAAAAATGTTTATTTTTTTTTAAACTTCTTTTGTCGTATTACATCATTCCTACCTCTCTGCCCCCAGTCAGCGACACTTGATTCTTGTCTCTCCATTTGATCGGCCATATCGTCAAGGAAGAAAGCTACAGCACACAAGAATCTCTATCAGGAAACTGACGCTTTTGCTTACCTCAGTCTAATCGCCTAACTTGATCTCTAACCTCCCTGTAAAAATAAGGTGAGGGTGTGACCGCCACGACCTCTGGTTTAAACCAGGTTAAACTCTCTCAGGTTGTGTCGGAGGATGGTGTCTTTGACCGCGGCGAAGACAAAGCGAATGTTCTCAGTGTCTGTTGCGCAGGTGAAGTGAGAGTAGATGGTTTTCTCCTGATCCGGATTCTGCTCCTGGTACATCTTCAGGATGAACTCCCGGGCTGCTTTGGAATCGTTCTTTGGCCCTGGACAAAAGGAAAACACACTTAACAGGGCAGATTTTTTCTACTACAGCACTCTGTAGCATATTGACAGTCAATGCACTGCACACAGGGGCAGTTCTGTTACTTCACTGCCCCTGTTAACTGTTATTTCATGCATTTTTTTTAATCTCAACTCTAAACTTTTCTAAAGAACAAAAACAGATTTGTGAGAAATGTTACCAAGGAAACTATTGACTTATGATGCTACTTCTGGACTCCTATCTACATAGAAACAGACATACACACAGACACACACAAAACCAATTTATATACATATGTGTGTGTATATATATATATATATATAGAGAGAGAGAGAGAGAGAGATAGATAGACAGATAGATAGATAGATAGATATAACTCGTAGCTGTGAACTCACCAGTGAACTCTGGGAAGTAGTTTGCGAGGTGGGAATAAGCGATTTTCTCTTCCAGAATGTCAGTCTTGTTGAGGAAGAGAATGACTGAGGACTGCTGGAACCATGGATACGTTATGATGGTTTTAAACAGGGCTTTACTCTCCTCCATACGATTCTGGTGAACAAAGAGATAATATCTTTTTTTTTTTTTTTAAAGACAGTAGTTTTGTGGAACTTGGAACACGACAGTTACCGACATGTCTGAAAGAGAGTGGACGTCACGTCACTGGAACTGTGTTTCTGAGGGTAACTGTGACTCACCTCGTTATCGCTCTCCGCTAAGACTTGGTCGTACTCACTCAGGGCCACGAGAAATATAATGGAAGTGACGTTTTCAAAGCAGTGGATCCATTTCCTCCTTTCTGATCTTTGACCTCCCACATCCACCATTCTGATAAGAGAAAGATTAGAGGAGAGAAATGAAATGTTAAAAAAGAAACGCTGCTTTTACTGTGGTAGCCCTAGCATAAACATTGCATTACACTTTCTTTAGTTTGTAACCGAGCGTTGTGAATGGAGACACTTAAGTGAGACACGTCAGTTTCACTCTAGGCCATGGATGACGGGCATAAAACGAGATAAACCAAATGCAGTGTGTTTTCGTGAGACATAAACTAGCCTAGCCTAGCATTGCACAATGGCGACCATACTGTTGTCTTTAAGACATTTACTTTTACTGAAATTTCACATCGGGCGTCTCGTTCTTTGCTTCCTGTTTACTTTCCGAAACTGCACGTCTTCATTTTGTTATCTACCGATGTTTAGACTCTCTTTTAACAATGTTATGACATTTGGCAAAAGAATTTTTTTGATTTTAAGGTTTTGTAGCGCAATCCAAGGCCTGTGGTGGACCTGAATATGACATTCTCCAGGTCAAAGGGGTACTCGATGATCCCCGTCGTCGGAACCCTCACTCTCAGGATGTCCTGTTGGGTGGGCACATAACCTGGGACTGCGATTCGGTCCAGGTCACTGAGGTAACTAGGACACACAAGCCAAAGAACAAAAGTAGAGAGAGAGAGAGAGAGAGAGAGAGAGAGAGAGAGAAAAAAAAAACTTTTTTAGCTTCTTCAGCAGGAATGGAACTATGGGTATAAGACCTATCTGTTTAGTTTAATCTTAATTTAATCTAATTTAATCTTTGCACTAAGAGAGTTTGTTTCAGAAGAATCACAAAAAAAAAAAAACAACAACAACAACAACAAAAATAGCTTTTCCAGTAAAAACCTTTTGAAGTGTGTGAGGACATTTCCACTTTTTTTTTTAAGTCATGTCAAACTTTAGGCAGAGGAAATACTTGCATGAGTTTTTGGTGAAAAATAGAGAGAAATCAGTGCACATCTGCAGAGAGACTTCCTCTAAACATGTATATCTTATATATCAGAATCTATGAGGCTACATTGCAGTGAGTAACATTGTTAATGTTACAGATAAACTGGACTTCTTATGACTAAAAGTTACATTTATTTTTCGTAACATGTAACAAAAACACATCTCCACTAACTATTTGGCTGAGTCAGAGAGTTGGTACTCCCTCCTACGATCGTAACACTCCTGAATGCCAGCGTCGTTCCACAAGCTCCTGATGGCGTCTACGTGCTCAGGATCCAGAGTCATCACCTTATCCACCTCAAGTTCATTCAGCAAACCAGCATAGCTCTATGGGTGGGGGGGTGGGGGTAAAAAAAAGGTCGACCAATCAGAGAGCAGACATGCCCGAAGGGACCAATCAGCAATGTGCAATGAAGGACTACAGCAAAACCATCCAATAAGGTTGTGTGTGTATTTAGAATGCAGTGTAATTGAGATATGCTATTGCAAAAGTGATTATGAACAAAGTAAAGTGAATAAATGGAATGTAATGGCCGTGTAATTAATACTGTAATACATATCGTGTGAGCCAAAGGATGTGCTAATGCTAACACAAGTACTATTTTTATATCTCTCCTTCAGCTTTACAGAACGTCTACGTCACTATTTCCAAAAGAGAATTCATAACGTAACATCGCTAAATGACATCTTGCTGCAGTGTAAACCGAGACTGTGCGTGAGTTCGGGCGAGGGTGAATGAATTACATATTTGAAGTAACGACTCATAAGTACAATTCCTATGTAATATAAACTAGTTCATTATTCAGTGTTCAGAAAACTAAACTGTAAAACGTTGCAGATTTGCATATTTTGCATGTGAGAGTGCATACTGAGTTCTGCGGATTGGCCAGAGGAATGTTGAGCGTTTCCATGGCTCTAATCATGGACTGCATGGCCAGCACTATGTTCTGGTATACCAGCTTGGTGAAGCCTCTCTTGTCTTCCTCTGAATATCCTGAGCCATGAATGATTCTCATTTGTTTAATGAAGGTACTTTTTCCACTCTCACCAGTCCCTGTGAGAGAGAGAAAGAGAGAGAGAGAGAGAGAGAGAGAGAGAGAGAATTGTGGTTAGTGGGAAGAAAGAGAAAACTAGGGGCTAACCATCCTGTTAAGGGAGGGCCGTTTCATTGTTTGCGGGCAGCCAGAGTGAGAAGACACCGCTGTTTCCTACTGTTAACTGAATGGCTAGACCTTTCTGCTAGCACTACACAGCGTTCTGTGGTACCTTGTAAGAGTACATTGATTTACAGGAATATTGTGAAGACAGCTGATTTAATTATGACTCAAGTATTTAGTTTCGTTTAAACTGTAGGCAGAGAACAGTATAATATGCAAATAGGGATTTTATTTAAAAAAGAAAGACCTAAGTCATGGTTTTTGTGAATGGAATGATTGAGCACGTCTCCTCTATGATTCATCTGTAGACTCCCTCGTTTCTTTGTCCTCTGGGTGGGAAAATATTCTTCGCGTCGGGTGTCATATCACCTCTCCAAGGCGCGAGCCAACAGGCGTCGAACACTAACTGTTTACCTCAGAGAGTGAAGATGAATTTCCTGCTGATCCAACAATTTAAACAACCTTCTCACCAGGCGGCCCCTCTGTTACTCTCACTGCTCCCTCTTTCTCTTTCTTCACCTTTTACTCACTCTGTTCGGACGCATATCCCCCCCCCTCGGTTTCGAAACAATTTTATCTAAGCTGGCATATCGGCTACAACTTCCTTGATCTCTTATCTCGGTCGAACAGGGGTGTATGATTATATCAATTGCTCGTGCCTGTTTTCATGAAAAAAAAAAGTTGTGTCGCAGAAGCTCCTGGACAGAGCACGCTTTCGAATGCGCTATGGAAATTTATTACATTAGCGCAAAAAAAAAAAAAAAGTGTTCAGACGGTTGTGCTCGCAGTTTTTGCTGTCGCGGCACTGCTACGCTTGGCTCAACGTCAAAACCATCTGAGATTCTTTGTCGCTCTACGCATGACCCCAGACACTGCTACTTCATCCCAATCTGACATGATATTTACAAACGTAAACGAACACAAAATCTATGTGTGTCACTCACCCCTGTGCAGCTTTTTAGGCCATTTCTTTCTGCAGGTGTGTTACATCAACAGAACCAAGTGCAAGTCCTGTAGTAGTACAACTATTCAAGAACTGTCACTTGGTACCCAAACACAAAACTGAGGTTTACAGTTTGTTCATCCAACGAAATATCTAATAGCGATAATTATCTGAAAGACTGCCCAGACTAGCGCTCAGTTAAAACAAAGCATGGATTCCTCAAGTGACACTAACGATTTATGCTACGTTTGAGTATTGTTTGATCAACGAGGGTCTGATTATTAATTACTGGCGATTTTTTTTATTGCAGTATAACACTGCAATCATAAAGAAGGCTTGAGGAGAGTTTTTAAAGGTCAGTTCTCAAAGGTCTTGTTCTGTTGTTATACTGAACGTACAAGTTGGCAAATAGAACAGGTAGAGAAGAAATCAACTGGTGAGTGCTGGTTCCAAAGTGCAGGATAATTGTATACCAGCATCCTAACTCTCTCTCTCTCTCTCTCTCTCTCTCTCTAATTCATCTGCAACATCTATTTTGTGTGTTTTGTTTCAGTTTGTCCTATTAATATCAAATTATGTGAAATAATCACATTGTGAGAGAATGACTGTCGTTTTGGTTCCTTATCTTTTTACTGCCATTTTTATAGTAGTTGTGAATTTGCTATGAATGTATAAAATAATACAACATAAAATGTGTCAATACAGGGTATTCATCATTCCATTCCAAGTTTGTTAAAAATATTGTTTCAGTGAAAACACCCTGTACACAGCCACCGGGATCTCACACCCACACGAATACACACGCACACAAATACACACACACACACACACACACACACACACACACACACACACACACACACACACACGTATCTATGTCAGACATTCTCTCTGCATTGATATTCAAAGAGATTAAGCTACCCAAATCACCTGTTTTCAAATCTGTTTAGAGGAGACACATTTCATTTGAATTCATTTGACTTCCAAAAAAACAACTCTCACAGCACTAACGAGGTCCCAGAACGTGACGTGCGTGTGGTGAAGAATACGCGGCTGTTTAAATCCGTCAGAGAGGATATGTCATAATACGTTAGAATCATTCACGCACCGCCATTATATCTAAAGGAACGGCCATGCAAACAATGAAAACATCTCACTGTCTATTACAGCTTTTATTCAACAGCTCAAAAGACTGAGTGACTGGTCATTCTTGTGTGGTTTGTGTATATGATGTGTGTGTGTGTGTGTGTGTGATCTCAATGTGGAGTCTTTTTTTCTCTCCTGTCTAGGAGAAGCTGCTGGTCTCGGTTTGTTTGACAGTTTTATGGCTGGTCTAAGCCTAGCTGTCTCACTGTACCTCTGTCTAATAGCACTGGTACCAGTAACACTCCAGTCACACATTTCAAGCACAGCACATAAGATCCTCCATGTACCTCTGACAACACAGACCTTCTGTTAAACAAATGTGAGTGTTTCGCAGAGTGGAGACATATGTGTTTGTGTATGTAGTTCTATACATAACATGTAGAATTAAAAGTTAAAAATGCTTAAAATTCTCATGGTCAGATTTACAAATGCCAAACACAGCAAACAGTGTTTAAATGCTAGAACAGCACTCCATAGGATTGTAAGAAACAGCGTTTAAGTGCTAGAAAAAAACTTGGTTAGATGTAAAGTAAATTATGAGTCTGCTCTCCCAGTGAATAAGTCCTATTATATTGTATATGCTTTGTACATGTCCTTTACTCTTATCATACTTAATGAATCACAGAGACAACAACTGACGGTTTTTTGAGCCCATCACACAGTCCTGCTTACTTCTTTCTTAATAACTTTACAACATATTGCACTTCACATAACTCTATCTGTCGTAACTGAAATAAATCCATGTAGTTGTCAACGGCCTCTAATAACTGAATGGTTTCCTTTTCAGTTCCCTGTAATTTTGCATGAATTAGCATTATGTTGATACCACAGGGAGAACACAGGGGCTCAAACCAGTAAAAAGAGGGAAAAGTTCCATTGCAGGTACCACCATCATACCCCCCCCCCCCCCCCCTCGCCTCAGGCTGACATTCCATGAAGAATGCTCCCTGTACTCATTTACAACATACATGGTCAAGACAAGCAAATGAACCACAAAAAAACCCAGCTCTTTATTTGAGCTAATAATCCCTCAGATGTCTGACATAATAATCCAGAATTTTTTCCCCAAAAGTAGATTTCTGAAGAGAAGTATTCACAGGCGTATCATTTGTAATACATATTTTAACCATCGAATCTCGCAAGACCGCGGATTTCTCTTTTAATCAAACATCAACACTTCTAAATTCACCGCACAAATTTAACGAGCTTTTGGCAAACCGGAGAGTGTCATTCTTCAACTAACAATGAGAGAATATGCGGTCATACAGGAAACCATCTGGTAGTCTTGTATTTAACAGTATTGTCATACGGTTGGTATTTTCTTTACCCAGAAGACCAAAACCACTGTTAGGAGAGCCACATGAGGAAAGCTTAAAGAGAGATCTCCAGTAGAGGACATTTAGCGTTTTAAAGTTCAACTTCTGAGTGCCTCTATCACTATGAGGTTGTAATTAACAGAGACACTGTTATAATTACTGAATGGGTAGGCACGCTGGCTGGATTTGAGTCTGAGAGATTGAGTTTACATTGTAACGTGTTTCTGACAGGCACACAATGCAGACGTTTTTAAGAGCAAACAGGTGATTAATGGCACAGTATGAACCCAATCAAACCACTCTTACCAACTGTTCACAAACATTAACAACATGAGCAGTAACTGGAACCGCGTGTAAATATGTGGAATCAGATGACTGATGAATCAGCTTTGCATACTTGGGGACAATTGTTGCACTTTCATTTAATTTTTTAACTTTTATCCATTCCTTTCCTGCCTGCTTGCTGGTGGTCGCCTCTGATTGGTAATGTTTCACATCTGACACCGTTTCCACGCTGTAATACTGACCTTTCGGCCAGAGCAGAGTCCTAGGAGATCACTTATGTGTTAATGTGCCCAGTGAGTGAAATAATGAAACCACAAGGGCGTTGTCTGTATGTATGTATGTGTGTGTGTGTGTGTGTGTGTGTGTGTGTGTGTGTCACAGCTACGGGGAAATACGAGCAGATTATTTTCATATTGCGGATTCATACCTCTAACCGAACCTGGGAGAAAGACACACTCAGAGTGAAAGAGCCTATTTTGTCCAGAGTTTCCAAAAAACAGTGTCAGAAGAGCAATACATCCTTTTTAAGTTGCTTGATCACTTCCATAAGCTTATACCCCAAACATACCATTTTGTGGTGAGTGATCAGTGCCTCCACAATTTCAAAGATTTAGTTTTATTCTTGCCTCCCATAAAGATGCTCATGAAATAGGGTTGAATCCAAGACAATGAACAATATTGTATGCACATGGTCTATCTCTTCAGAACTTTCTGAGGAGACATGCTTGTTTATCTAAGGAATGTTTGTATACATGCTGTCTGGAGCAGCTGTAAAAATTTGTTTGATTTTTGCATTCCAACCATACTTTGAATGTCAAAAAATGTGTCAGTTCCGGTTTGGCATCGCTGCCTATAAAAAACGCTGATTCAGAATTGATGATTATTCAGGGCTGCAGAACGAGAGTACTTAATAGTTTGTCCTAATTCTCCTCGCTTTTTTTCTCGCATGACATGTGTGAGAGCTTGAAAGAGAAAGAGAGAGAGAGAGAGAGAGAGAGAGTTTTTGCACACACATTATACCTGATGGTGCGTATTTGCGTCTGCGTGTGCTCTTTAGCAAAGTTTGTTTAGTGCACGCTCACATATGCTTTGCATGGATTTCCATACAGAGAGCGTCTGTGGCACATAGGCTCCCTGAAACTACAGTACGAAGAAACGGTGTCCATGAAACTAAACAACGCAGAAGGTTCCCATTTTGAATGGCCTCCACAAGCTTTGCCTTTGAGGATATGTGGACAGTAACTGTTGTTAATAATGGCGACTTCATATCACATACCTTTAAACCCTCACAATAAGATCAAAAACATAGGCCTATGCATTTATTCATTACAATTTGTTTAATTAATTAATGTTGTTGCAAATTCGTTCGTATTTTACAAAATGAATATCCAAAGTCATAATGTATTTTGTTCACCCATTTTCAGTCAACAGAAAATGACAAGCAGCTAATGTTACTGTAGATTGAAAGCACAATTGAATTTTGTTTGCCAAACAGGGCGTTGGATGTGAATGAGTGTGTAGGTGTTTCGAATAGCTCCATTCTTTGCCGCTGAAACGATTGCTTACCTAATAGAAGCAGTTTAAGTTCCCTTCGTGAATCCTTCTTGTCCCGACGGAGCTGTTTGTCAATTTCTTGATTAATTCTTTGACACTCCCTTTCTTCGGCGGACATGCAACACCCAGCCATCATCTTTATGATGAACATAAGTTACCTGCACCCAGAAAAGTTGTAGCCTATCTTAAACAGAACTAACGACGGAGATACCTCAACTAGGGAGACAGCAGCTGTTTAAGTGCAATTCCCGTTAGTGTTGTGCAATAACCGGTAAGTACTCATGAAGCAGTCCTTCTTTACAGTCCGACAGCGCTTCTTGGTTGAAATTTCAAGCTGTCTTGCCAAGGAGAGCCTCTGCACATAGTGAATAAAAAAAAGTACGAATCCGAATTTGGATGATTAATTACGCACAGAAACCAACATCTCTTTGCGGTGGCAGTTTGGTCAGTTTCACTTGTTCAGAATTCTGAAGTTTGACCCTGACTTGCCATCACATCCCCATCCATCCGAACTGTCGAGTAACGCATCTTCGCAAAGGCGGGGCACTTTTCATATTGTGTACGAAGCCTGAACCGATGACGACACACGTTTCCCTGAAATGCGTGGCCACAGTGGTCATTTGCCGGGTGAAACTTTCTGCTTTGTACTATGTAAACGAGGAGCGAAGTAGCTTATATAACTTTGAAAATGAGTCCATGTGTTCTACCCCACGTCGCACTGTAGGGCGCAGACATCAGTGTGCTACGTTTTACGCGCTAGGGGTTGAAAGTGATGGACGGACAGCAGACAACAGACAACAGACAATACAGGTGCCTGAGCCAATGAGACAGTGCTCCGTCTGCCTCCATGTCTGCAATTTGACTGGTTCTTTAGAACTTAGATTGTAAAATGGACAAATCTCATATATCGTTGGTACACAGTTAAAGTTGAAATTTGAATATTATGGAGCTCAGTAAATGACGATACGTTCCACCTCTCCAGTGCGTTTAGTGCGTTTTAAACTATAACCCAAATACAAGTAGGCGATCGGTTTGAGAATTAAATATATTTTCCCTTTCGGATAAATAATCTGGTTAATGGTTAAACACTTTCACTCACGAGTCACTTATAGATACTGCTTGAAAAAAAAAAGTGTTTATTGCTAAAATCTTATGGTTTGATCATACGAAATACAGAAACGTTGTCTGGTAAGGGGATGTGGTGACACTTTGAAATTTATGGTACTTTTTTTTTTTTAAGTGCCAGTGTTGGTTGTTCAAGTTCATTGTTTAGTCAAAACAGGGGAAAAAACACATTTACAACTACTTTCCAAGTGAAAGTAAAGATTTGAGGAGAGCAAATTGAACAGACTGGTGGATGAGGACACTAATTTTCATGATTTTAAATAAGGACATGCAGAGCAGACCTGCAGAACCAAAGCTGAGGTAAAGTCAACAGTAAAGTACAGGCTAATGGCCTGGAGCGTTTGTTGTAACTCTAAAGGAAAATAACCCACAGTGACAGGAAATGTCATATCTAAGTCTATATGAGGCTAAAATCTTAAAAACCTTGCGAGCTTTACATGTGTTCCTAAATGAAAAGGTCCCTGTTAGTTTTTCCACTTATTAGTAATGTTTAACTGTTATCAGAATATATCACACCTAAATTACATTACAGTGCATTTATTCATTTAGCAGATGCTTTTATCCAAAGCAACTTCTAAGTGAGGCAGAATACAAACCAAGCATGGGGCCATTAAGGAACTGTCCCATGGTGCAAGTTCCTCCGCTAGGTTCAGTATTAGACCAGATACAAGTGCAAGAAAAACTGAAAGGAAGTAAAAGAGTGAGGTACAGACAGACACAGGTAGAAACAGTGCTACTGAACAGGGGCATCAAACGTGCAAGTGAAGAACCAGTGCTGATAGCTGGGGGGCTATGAACAATGACAGAACAAACAACGTTACCTCCGCCGTAACAACCAAGTGGACCCACCACACCATAAATCTAAGGCTGGGGCGTACATTTCGATGTAAAGGTCCACTAAAGCTTTACATTTCAGAGGAAAGTGACATAAGGTCACGCCGAATGTACAGTTTAAGGAGAGAGAGAGAGAGAGATCTGATCACCAGGGATGTGTTGATTCATTAGCATTGATTATGTAAATCTTCTGAACGTTGGGGTGGACACCTGCCCACCCGCACTGGTGATGCTGAGGTGGAAAGCAGCTTCCGCAGCTTCAAGTTCCTCGGTGTCCACGTCACCGAAGACCTCTCCCGGTCGCTCCACATGGACACCATGGTCAAGAAGGCTTGCCAGCAGCTCTGTCTCCTGAGAAGACGAGGAATTTTGGCATGAACACCAGCATTGTCACGAACTTCTACAGGTGCACCATCGAGAGCTTTCTAATGGGCTGCATCACAGTCTGGTATGGAAACACTGCTGCTCACAGCCGTAAATCACTACACAGGGTGGTGGAGGCGGCACAGCGCATCACTGGCAACAGACTCCGTGCCATCCAGGACATCGTCCACCAGCGGTGCCTGTGGAAGGCACACAGCATCATCAAAGACCACAGCCACCCAGCACGCAGACTGTGCTCCTTGTCACCATCTTGCGGACGATACAGGAGCATGGCTGCACGTACCACTAGACTTAAGGGCAGTTTTCACCACCAGGCCATCAGGCTTCACAGCTCACATATCTAAATATTCCACATTGCATATTTGCTGACCTGACTCTCAGCACTGGTTACTGTTTAATGCACTATCAATCATGACTGCTGCTATTGAACCAGGACTGCTACCTACCCTATGTGCAATAGTGCTGTGTACACTCTTCAATTTAGCTTTACCCATTAATCCTCTTTTTCATACATGCACATAGTGTTATACTTTATTTATAGTTCATAACATTTTTATCGAAATATTTTTCTCTCACGTTCTATATTTCATACAACTAGCGCTCTTATAGCTGAGTTGACCTGCTTCTCTCATCCAACACATTTCATTGTTCCGTTGACCCTGTGTTAACCCTACATATGATTAATGAAACGGAACTGAACTGAACTGAAATTTCTACGTTAGAACCAAGGACGAGATTGCGAGGCCATCCAAGTGCAGTTCCATGGCAGCTCGGTAAAGCAGGCAATTTAATCTAATATACACACACACACACACACACATAATATATATATATATATATATATAGAGAGAGAGAGAGAGAGAGAGAGAGCTTTTAATGCTTTTAATTAGACATAGAAAATACTGTATAGAAGCTGTATCGGAGCAGAATAATGGCAAAACGCACAAGTGCAGGTGGGTTTGGTGATTCTCCTTAGACCTACACAAACACATCATATTAATCAAGATTCTCAAAACTCCACGAAGTAGTCCTATACATTTTTGCCACTGGAATGAAACAAGTGACTGTATACTCTTCATTCTGAATTGAAAATCTAAGTTACGCTTCTGCAGTTTTGATTATAATGTAGCTTTCATAAGTATTTAGATGCCCGGAATGATTTAAAAGCCCAGCTGTGAAGGTTTCCTCTGTTTTTGTGCAATGCTGTTATGGGCCCCGTCGTTTTAGCTGTCAATGACGTCACCGCCTGGTCCCTGGTTTTCAAACTGTCGCGGTAGATAAACTAGGGACAACAGGGACGCCCCCACGGTTGCCTGATCAACAAATGCAGCCAAGCAAACTAACGTATAGTAGCATCAGTGAATACGTGAGGTGTGTTGGTTTGTTTTAAAAGCACCTAAACGTACGTTACATCTGCTTGTTTGTGTCTTAAACAGTGTTACGGACTAGACAGCTAAGAACTGAATTGTCTGTTTGTTAGCCAGTGTCGCTGCGCTAACTGGTGTTGTTAGCTAGTTTTTGTTAACTAGATAACACTAGCTAAGTTACTTTACCTTGGATATATTGTTGTGCATTGTCGTCTGTGCTTATTGCTAATTTCTTTGTGTTAATCTGTGAAACTAGCTCGGCCTTTTTCCTTATTGCTGTAGCCAAACTAATTTCGCTTAGGTAATTTAGCAGAGGCTGTTGTTGTTGTGTGTGCTAGTAGGAGTTATGTGCTATTTGAGCAAGTGTAGCGTTAGAGGCTATGTGTAACTTTCTTGATGCAGTAAGTAGTTTGCATTTGCAATATTCATATATTTGTAAATGAAGTCAACTGGTAGTAAGTTTTTTTTTAAAACATAAGCAGTCATGTGTTTCAGCTGCACGGTTGTCTTTCTAGGAACAGTCTTAAGCCAGTGCTACCATCGTTTTGCTATCTCCTCGTTAGTATAGTGGTAAGTATCCCCGCCTGTCACGCGGGAGACCGGGGTTCGATTCCCCGACGGGGAGTAACATTGTTTTCTTGATTGTTTGTGAGATTGGTCGTTGAAAGCCGACCCGCCAAATACCGCGATAAGTGTACTAATTAATACACAGATGATACACACGGTTAATATCATAGGGACTGCTGGAAAATGAAAGTGTGTGTGTGATTTTACCGTGTGAGCTATAGATGCTTAGTCTTGCTTCACTTATAAGCTTGCAGGAGTGCGTGTAGAATATGCCTATGTGTCTGAGCAGTAAGATCTACTTTATACATGACGTTTTATGTGTGTTGATACTTCATTAAACATAATCATTTCTCTCGTTACTGCACTAGAACTCTGTAAAGCCTCACGATGCTGGACTCAGTCCAAATAAGACGCCGAGGTGCGCTAAACTTCGAGGGTTACTATGACCACGCATGCGCGACGCAAGGCTTGGCCCCTCTCCCATCCGTGAAAGCGAACCTGAGTCGGGGGATGCTGGATTTCAACGGAGACCTTGTCTCGCTGTCGGACTGGACGCCCATACTAGCTTCCCTGTCCATCAACAAACATCTCCAACACATTGCAATCAGAAGCAGCTATCTATCAAATCTGGGATCACAGGGTTAGTAAACGGAACAGGACAGGAATTACACAGCCTCAACACGGATAAATAATTAATACTGTTAATGTTAACAGTGTTAATATTGATAATGTTAATATCTATATTTATATCCAAGTAATGGTACATGAAAATGCTTGGCTGCTTGGCTACCTTTTTCTAAAAGTATTTTATACAGTAGTCATATGCTGCTTAATGAAAAGCTGACACCTGAATGAGTTCTTTACTTTCTCGACATTTACTACATACAGATGTGTTTCCACTGCCTACTGTTTATGGACGCATATGACTAGCTTGCAAATAATTGAGCTGCTATTTATTTATTTATTTATTTATTTATTTATTTATTCATTCATTCAGGTCTTTATCAGTCATCCATCAGAAAGAAGATTCCAGCTGTACACTCCAAAGCCATGACATTGCAGCTGTGTAAGGCCATGCAGAAGTGTCTGTCTTTGTCTGCCTGCCTCAAAACGCTTCACCTACAGGGGCTTCCTCTGAGAGAGAGGGATCTGATCATTCTCACAAAGGTATAAAAAAAAAACAAAAAACCCCAAAACCCTAAATCGAGGTAACCCTAACCCTAACCCAGTAGTGGCCGTGTGCCCGTGTTCGTGTAAGGCTCTTTAAGATGGAACCAGTACAAGCTTTTTTTTTATGTTGATATGTGGTGAACTGGTAATGATCAGTTCATGATTGTGTTTCATAAATATTGACTTTTTTCTTCCCTCAGTGCAGCTCAGTTTAAGCAAACTTATTTTCAGCCACTGCAGTGAACACTCCAGTGACTATCAGTGTCTCTCACCTGTCTTTCTCTCAGGGTATAGCAAAGAGCGTGTCTTTGGAAAGCCTGTCTCTGGCCCACTGTCCAATAGCTGATGAAGGGTTGGAAGGTAAGTTAAACAGAGACAGAGAGACAGAGACAGAGAGAGAGAGAGAGAGAGAGAGAGAGAGAGAGAGAGAGAGACTGCTTCACAACCTTTAAGGAGCTCCTAAAGACTTATCTTTTCCGCAAAACTCTGTCCACCGCAGCTGTGAACTAACCCACCCCCTTGCCCTCGAACACTTGCCTACTGACTGACGGCACAAACGACATGTTCTGCTGTATCACTGGTCTCTCTATGATGTGTATGCCCTGGCAGTACCTCGTAAAGACTTTCTGCTGATGCTTATGCTGATCTGCGTCCGTATACTTTTATAATATAGACTTCCTGCCGCTCTGTGGTGGGCACTACTCAGCACTTTCAAGTACTCTATTTCAAATGGCACATTATAGCTTTAGGTGTTGGTGGAACAGACACACTCTGTTTGTTACTGCAGTAGTGTAGCTCTTTGGCTGATTGTTCAAAACATCCCAAATGGTATCGCCGCTACACCCCACCCATTGGGCGTCAGCTTCTTCTCTTTCACTTTTGCTGTCCCTGTTCATCAGCACTGTTTCTATCTGTCTGTATCTGTCTGTAGTTCTCTCTTTTACCTTCTTTTAGCTTTTTTTTGTACCTGTATCTTCTCATTGACTGAACTTAGCCGTGGCCCTTATACCACCGACAGCTGCCTGACAGCCACAGGCCTGGGTTCTGTCTTTGCCTGCAGGTCGCTTTGGATAAAAGTGCCTGTGAAATGAATACATGTAAATGTAAATGCGTGAGTGCTCCTAACAATGGATGTCACTGTATTTATCATGAGATATATATGCACACACACACACACACACATACATATATACATATATATATATACACATATACATACATATATGTGAGTGTGTGTGTGTGTATATGTGTGTGTATATACATACACACATATATATATATGTGTGTGTGCGTGTGTATGTGTGTGTGTGTGTGTATGTGTATGTATGTATGTGTGTGTGTGTGTGTGTGTGTATATATTTATTTTTTTAATATCTAATGAACGCTTCTGTCTGGTTTCAGTGATATGCCAGAGTGTGAAGTACTCGTCTTCCATCAGGACGGTTGATTTCTCGTGTTGTAATATCACCTGGCGTGGAGCGGAACACATGACCGAGATCATAAAGGTTCGCTCGACAACCGTTTTCAGAATCTCATGAGTGGATATTTAATGTGGGCCATGCAGTCATACTCTCTTTAATGGACTTTATAGGTTCAATTTTTGAAAAATGACATGTTTCCTGGCTATTAGCCTTGGTCTCTGGAAACATTATAGGTGTATGTTCCTCCAAAATATTGACTATATGTCACTTGTTATATATGACTGCCACAGTGAGGCTGATGAGATTTGGAAGTAGGGAAATTGTTGTTCTACACCTCCCTCTAGTGTTTTTTTTTTTCATATTGCACTTAGTATGCTGTATCAGTTGTTAAAGGTCATTTATGGCCACGTTGAAGAACAAAATTGTTTGTCTGAAGTGGCTGGAAAGGAAATGGGCACATGTATTTCACATTTTGTATTTATTAATTTATTTTTTGACTGTGTAATGTACATTTATGAGGTTCACTCTTAAAACAAACTTACATTTGCATTGCTGACTAAAGTGAAATAGTTAAAAAAAAAAGGAAATAAATCAAGGTTTTGTGGAAAGATTCCAGTAAGCCAACAGGTAGAAATATACTCTTTGATTTTGGCCGTGTCGGAACTGACCTTCAAACCCCGTTGTTGCCATAGCACCAGGCCGTGAGGAGGCACAGCGTGGCGTGGGCGGAGTCTCTGCGGTACAGGAAACCAGAGTTTGAGGTGATGGGTGGACTCCGCAGAATCACGCTGAACGGGAACATTCTGATCGGAGACCGCGGGGTGACCGCCCTTGCCCAGGAACTAACCGAGGACCTCTGGGTGAAAGGTCAGAGGGTACACCGTCACAAATGTCAAAATATGCATTCTGTTATATGTGGGTCTCGCCAAGGTATCTATTAACTGATCCACTGTAGATAAAATGAGCTTTATTTGCCTAGTCCAGATGCTGCGTCCGTCCATTTGTGCTGATGGAGTCAACCGATGTATTCCATTTGATTTACACTGTTTGACGTAATATAAATGTTGCATTGAGGTTGTGTTAACGTTTCCCCAGCTGTGGATCTGCAGAGATGTGGCATTTCCAACGAGGGGGCACAAGTCCTACTGGACATGCTCAAAACAAACAGAACTGTGTGTGTACTGGACATCAGGAGAAATCCTTTAGTGGGTGAGTCACCATGAGTCACAGATCATAGGATCAAACCACTTTTAACAGAGTGGAATATACCAAGATCACGGACCTGTTTTGATGTGTCAAATGTGGTTTGAGACATATTTAATTGTCATGCTTATATTAAAAAATTGTGTGGTTGTTGCCTCCATGCAGCTGGTCAGCTGACCTTTGTTGTTGTTGTTGCTGTTGTTGTTTTGTTTTAAGAGAACAGTATGTTTGTGTTTGTTTAGCTTTTTTTGTCCCTCTCTCGACACAGACAATGAGATGGTTAAAGCTGTCATCAAACATGTCCTCATGAACACTAAAAGCCAGGACTCACAGGTTTGTGTTTCTCTACTCAAGTGCAATCGACTTTGCTTTTCATTTTAGGAACGAAACATTGGTAAGACCCCGAGAGAAACAGAACCACCAGCCTAGCGCAAAATGTCAAAAGTCCAATGTCACGGTTCACTGAAACATACCGGACTGAAGTGTGTGCTATCAGGTGAAGGCTGATTTGGCGTAGCTTGACGAGCAGAGTTTATCGTGGCGTGTCAGCATGGGGCAGTGGTTGTCCAGTCTGAGTTTGATTTGTTCTCGACTCATTTTCAAGCATCTGTCTCTCTCTCTTTTTTTTTTTTTTTTTTTTTCTGTAGCAGTACCTATGGATCAAGCCTCCGGCCAATAAGGACCCTCCAAAACACTCTAGCCTCAGAAGAGGCGGGACTACAGGAAAAGGAAAATCTACCTTCAGGATAGGTAGTATCGTCTGTCATAACCTTCTTTCATAAAAAATGAACTGAAAAGATGCCTCTCTCTAACATGGTGTTTTTTTTTTGAAAAACGTGTTCCCCCCCCCAGGGCCTCAGAGAAGGTCGTCCACCAGCGGGACGACTAAGCGTTCCCGTCCCGGATCTGTTGGCTACGTTCCCTGGAGAACAGCCGCGCGAGCAAGCAAACAGAGGTGAGATCAGAACTCCGCCCAGATCAGCACCTCTCACGAACACGTTTTAAAATTCACATTTTAACACATTAAATTGCTGAATGCAGTCATGTGGCTAATCGTGGTCTGTCTTTGGTGTAGGGGTCCCCCGCCGGGCCTGACAGCACAAGATCATAGTTTTCAGGTACACGTTATCTTTTTTTTTTTTTTTTTAAATCTGTGTCTGTTTTTTTTTGACTGTATGAACTGTATTTTTTTAAGCACTAATCTTTGAGTGCATAATTATTTGGTTTGTCTTGGTTAGCAGATTATAATAACCTATTGAAATATAGTTATATTGTTATTGTACAACTTGTGCCATGTCACTGCGTGATGTCATACGTGTTCTCCTTCAGAACGCGACGTCAGTCAGGGTTACCGTGGAGACGGAGTCGGAGTCCGAGGAGGCAGAGAGTGACTCAGAGATTATGCAGAGAATCCAGGGGAAGATATGCAGCAGCCAGCACAGCCACCTACAAACACAGTGCAATCGCCTCCAGGTACCGCAGAGACAGGGGGGTCTGAAGTGCCTCTGAACAGGTCAGAATTGGTCAGTTAATCCAACAGGCAGAATATTTCATCACTGACTTAATTAATGGTCAAAGGTATGTCTCCTTGAATATGTTACACGATATGTAATTCAAATGGCTGTATTTGTTATATCTTGATACAGTCGCGTAATAAATGTTTTCAAAGAGCACGTCCATGTAAAATGCGCCTTGCGTCGTGCTAACACGGCGTGCGTCGTGTTAACACGGCGTGCGTCAGATCGAGCTGCAGGTCGTGTGGTTTCAGGAGGGGCGTGAGTGGTCAGTGTGATTTTTAATGATGGAGTATTTTGATTGACAGGTGGAGCTGGAGGAGTGTAGACTCCGGCTGGCGGAGGAGAGGAAAGCCAGACTGGAGGCAAACTCGCGTCTGGTAGAGGTGCACAGACATTTGGCTTTTATTCTTACACGTGGTTTTTTAGTGAAAAGTGCCTATTCGTTTAAAAAAAAAAAGAAAAAAGACACATTTTCATGTCTTTCTGTCTCCCTTTATGCGTCCGTCCCTCTCATTAACTCTCTGTCTTTGGTTGCGTGTTCCGTTTGCAGCTGGAGCTGGAAAACAATCGCCTGCGTGCGTTGAATCGCTCCTTGTCGGAGGTGCTACAGGCTCCAAACCAGAGCTCCTCAGTCTTAGAAGACGACAAAGTGCTGGACAGCATTGAAGCGTCCTTCCAAAAGTTTCACGCCTTCCTGGACCTCCTGAAGGATGCTGGGTAAGGCATATCACAGTTCCAGTGCCTCTGTTCCTCGTTGTCATGTTCTCCATTCAGTGGCATGAGGATATGCAATCCCGTTTCGTAGGCTGGGCCAGTTGGCTTCCATGGCCGGAATCCACCAGTCAGATTTTGGGCTGGTGGGACGACCGCAGTTCTCTTCAACGCAGAGGAGGGAAGTCGCGGGGGTGACTGACAGCACTCAGGACAAGGACGAGGATGTGGCGGTGAGTAGTGATGTCAGGATGATGTCACAAACACTGACATCACTCATCCCTGATTGTCTCCTATCCTGTGCCGCGTTTGTCATACTGATGGGGCCAGTTCATTTTATGTGTCTCTAAAGCCACCGTAATGTCTTTGAGTCTGGATTCTTAATGAGCTCGCTTCGTTTTTGATCAGGCTTAGTTTGTATTCTGCCTGTCTTGGAAATCGCATTGGATAAAAGCGTCTCCCAAATGAATAAACAGATCAGTGTGACGTAATGGAAGACAAGAGAGCGTTATGTTATAGCCCTTCTGTGAAAGATGTTTTTTCCTCTGCATGTCATCTACAGAGAGGAGACGGTCCTTCTATGCCCTCAGGGCTTCAGTCCGGTGCCTTATTCCCTGGAGATCCAGACTTCCTGAAGGACTCGGGGGAGCAAAGTCCCCCGGCCAAGGGGCTTCTCCTCACCACCCCTCCTTTCTCCACCTCCCCTGCTCCTCCAGAGGACCCAGAGAGAGAGATGTACTCTCCTCCCTCCAGAGGGGCATCAGATTCAGAGGGAGGAGGAGGAGGAGGAGGAGGAGGAGGTGGCAGTGGAGTCTCCAACGGGAGAGCCCCTGGGTCGGACAGGTCGGCGTGTAGCCTCAGTTCCCGCAGTAAGGGCTCCGGCTCTCGTTGGGACGACGGCTCACGCAGCAGAAGCTCTCACAGCGTCAGCTCCAAGGCGCCCAGCCTGAGTCAGAACGGGGGAGCGTTTGGGATCAGCCCCACAGAGGAGCTGTTGAATGGCTCTGGACTGGCTTGGCGATAGTCACGAACTCACCGGTGCTAAAATAACTCAATGACTTAGAGTCACTTATTTGCCTTGTTTTCTTCACCTGTGCTGTCTTAGAGTGTCGTTTTTAAAGACACAAAGGAGTGAAACCCATCGACAGTTCTTTTTTTTTTTTAACTGTTTAATACTTTTCTGTGATTGGTTGGTTTGTTGGTTTTACCGAAGGCCGTGCCAACTGTACAATTGCCTGAAAATGTTGTGTTTAACTCGTAACTTGTGGAAAATACATGAACTGTTACGCGGTGAAATGATTAATGTGTTTCAACTGAAACCGACACAAATGCAATAAACAATCCAGCCAATTTGTATATTTGTTTTCTGTTTTTTTTAGCACAATCGCGTGAACTTTTTCTTTTTTTTTTAAAGAAAAATGTTGTTTAGCTGATTTCATTGTTGAGCCCACGTTACGCGTTATGGTGCAGTATATCACATCAAGATTGCGTTGTGTATGCCGCCTGTGTGTGGGTGTGCTCTAGGAAATCCT
>NC_044495.1:59912388-59919888 GCF_902362185.1 Chanos chanos | reverse complement strand
TGGATGTAAAAGAGAAGATTCGTCAAGGTAGGGATGAATCGGAGGAGTGTTGTGATTTTGGTGTATCGAGTTGGCCTCAGAATAAGTAAAATAACTACCATTTCGTGCCGTAGTTCCTGTCAAAATCAATCAGAAAAAGATTGCCAAGTGAACGTTTGAGGTCTGGAGAACCTGACCAGTGTTATTGGTCGTGTGTGTGTGTGTTCAGACCCGATGGATGACGACATGGTGATTGGGGAGGAGAAACAGGAGGATTATGATGCTGATGCACAGGAGATGGAGGAAGAGGAAAAAGATGAACAGTTTATAGACAAAGGTACAGTAGCCAGAACTGCAGTCACCCGTAACAACACCCCAGAATTCCCAGCCTGTTCTCTTCGGGGGGGGGGGGGGTGTCCTCTCTCTGAGCTGTCCCTGTGTCTCATTCTTAACTCCACTGAAGAGGAAAATACAGTGGTCACGCATTCAGAAGCCTCTGAACTCCATCCCATTCATCCTGCAAGCCCTGCGTGAGCCTGGCCCTAGTTCGCTGCCTCAAGAAATCCAATTTTCCAAGGTCATTCGAAAACCCGTCTCTGAGTCCAGAGCTTGTACTTAGGAGAGTGCTTAATTGGCTGAATACAATGTGCTTATTGTGTTGGAGTTCACAGGGGGTTTCACTGTTTCTCCAAATCACCTCTGGCATGTTGATCATGTCTTTTTTTTTTTTTTTATTGAGGAAGGATGTGTCCCTCGACAAGTTTATTACGACAGTTTAAATTTGCGCTTTGTTTAACGTGCGATTAGCAGCAGTAAATGTTTCATGATGTAAGTCGCACACAGATAGCGGTGTTATCGTTTATAACAGCACAGGGACGGTGACAGTGAGCTGGCGTCTACCGCGCACACGTTTTCAGACGACGGCTTCGTGTATTCCTGCTCTGACACAAGCCAGCCAAAAAAACCCACAGCTGCAGTTTAAAGTACTGATAGGCTAAACGGTGATATGGTACGTGCTGAACTCTCTGCGGCGTCTGGGTACATGTTTGACGTAGCAAGGACGGGAAAAGAAAGACAGAAAGACAAACGCTGGAATGTGAATGTACCGCATAACAGACGACGGAGGCCTCTGTTCTTTGCCGCGGATAAAATTGTCCTCAGGGGTGAAAATTTGGGAGTTTGACAAAGGAGTCGTTTTTGTTTGTTTTCACACAGGCGGGGGAGGGGGGGGCATGGTACTGTTTTTTATTGCGACACAGTCGGCGTTTTCTCATACACCAGTGTGCGGCGAAAAGGATATCACTCGCTGAGTGTTTTATCATAAACTTTGGACTGACCGGTGGAAAATGACTGGCTTCACCTCACGCAGCGAATCATAAATCCACGCTAAACCGAAATTACAAACGAACACTTCCACTGCTCAACATCCTCTGTAGGCGGAGCTCACGTCTGCTTATGCTGAAGTGGTCATATTTGACATGAGGCACAGAACAGATATTCACCCGGGTGTTTATTGATTTATTTGTTTATTTGTTTGTTTGTTTGTTTGTGTATGTACAGAGAAAGAGCGTGCGGAGCAGGACCTGCGGCAGGAGCTGGCGGACTATAACGGCGACGAGGAAAACGAACCAGAGTTTGAGGCTGACAAACAGGCTCAGCTCTCTCAGATGTGATAACAACGCGTCACACGTCTGGGCAAGACACTCCAAATGACATTTTACACACGCACACACACACAAGATCAGAGATGCAGAATCAAGAGTCAGTCTCCTAACTCAGTTTGTTTACACTATACCCTTGAACATTATCACGATTTTTTATTAAAAAAAAAAAAAAAAAAAAAAGAAATTATTGAAAGTTATCACATGCAGTGTGTGACTCGGGGAGCTGGTTCTGCCTCCCTGTTTCCCATACAGAGCCTTTTTAAGACAAAAAGTCGTTTATGAAATGGTTCTCCTTTTTTCTGTTTTGACAATGGCCCCTCAGCTGTGACGGTTTGTCATATTTGACGTGGATGACCTTTGACACACACACACACACACACACACACACGTATGACGTGCAATCTCCTCTCATTAAACTGCTGTAAAGACCAGTGGAAGGCATCCTACACATCAAACTCCATCTTCAATATTTTTTTTTTTTTTAAATGTTGAGAAAAACACAGCAGCTGAGACAACCAGACTTAAGTTTGCTTTATACAACAAATAAATTGATAACATGTTTAAAAAAAAAAAAATAAAATCAATTAGTCAGCTGGTTTTGGATTTGGTTTTAAGCAGTATTCACACTAGAAGCATTGATCTATTCCTAATGAAATCTTAAACAAAGAAGTAAGCTAAAGAAAAAGTGTCGTACCTTGGAGTGATGAACAGCAAACCTTCCCTATCAGCTGTAAAGTTTTACAGTTTCACTATTCACTTTATCACAGGAGCCTTGTGGAACATGACAGTAATATCATGAGAATTACGAGTCTGTTGCCAGATTACATACGAGTTCGATGAGAATCGTTAATGAAGGACCCCGAACAGGGACACAGGTTTAAAAACGGAGCGATAACCCAAACGGCCGAAGTCGTGAAGATCTTTTGCGTGAGATTTCGTTTCTTCTGAGAAGAGGCGCCGACATGCAGAATACTACGACTTCAGGTCCCTGACGCCGCGGGACCTACGCGCGTTCAAAGATTTGAAGATTAGATGTTGTGTATAGCGCCACCTTAGGGGAGGATTGGGTAGTCCTGCCGAAACACGGGTAGACGGGTAGAGTAAGCACCTGTGTGAGCAGATTGTGTGTTAGGGAACGTTTAAGTCGTGATGAGGTTAAATGTGTTACTAACGTGTTTTTCTTGGTTTTTGTCGATTTTTTTTTCCTTTTTCTGCAAATTGTGTCAAGTTTTTTTTTTTTTTTTTTTTTAAACTGTATATGGATGTGGACCGTCTTCGGTCAGCTTATATTTGCACAGCTGTGAAGCTCTAACCGTGTCTGCGTTCGAGCCGTGAAGGCCCGTCCTTGTTAAGCCAAGACTCCAGAGATGTGAACGTGAACAGTCGTGAAATGAGGTTGCGGAGGTGTGACACGCCCGGGCCGAGTGACACAGAACATATCCCGCAATTCTCGTTTCCTTTTCCGTTTCCGTTTAGACAGAGATTTCCGACCGAGTTTAATTCAATCTTCTCTCTTTTTTTTGGGATCTATTGCTGTATTACAGTATATATGTGTCTTGCCATTTCTTCTGTTCTGTGCAGTGAATCGATGTAAACATGTGATTTTTGTTGGGGTCTTTTTTCTTTTTTTTTTTTGAGGAGCATTGAACATGCTGGAGAGTTCGGTAGAGGGGACATGACCTGCAAATTACGTTTGACCCCTGGAGCTCAATGTACTAATGGACGACTGTTTCTGCTATTGTCAACCATGCTGCTGTTAGCACTAACTACCCCCCCCCCTTCCCCCCTTCCCCTTCCTAAAACAGACACTTTTTCTCTGCTTCATAAAGCTCCATACAGGAATCACTCCAGTACTCCTGGTTACGTCTGAGACCAGTGCGCTCTTCTCTCCCTGCTTCTCACCAGTGAGATTACTGCATTGTTGCAGGCTGTACTGAACATAGCTGTGTTTGTATGTTTCTATGGGTTACTGATGTTGTGGAGAAACAAGCGTGAAAGCTGGTCACAACTGGAATCTCTGATCAGTGGGGAAGGTTCCCCCCCCCCCCCCCCCCCTCCTCAAGTGATCTTATGATCCTCTCATTACTGAATTGTGATTTTTTTTTATTTTAATTGTCTTGTATATTTTCATTTTGTGATCATTTAGACTGGATTGTTTATGTAGTTTTAAGTTTTTAAAAAAAAATGTGTGTGTGTTTTTTAATTATAAGCTGGATGACCGAAAAATTGCAGTAAAGCTTATGAAGAGAATTTTAAGTGTTGATGGACTTTCTTTGTTGATGCTCTTTAATGTTATATTTGAGCCTGTTCAGCTCAGGTCTATCCAAAGGATTTCCACGTTTGCCCTTTTTTTCCCCATACTGATAAGTTTTAATTCATTAACAGTAACAAACTGATTCACAAACACTCACACACACACAACTCAGTTCAGGGAAAATAATACAAAACCATTCCAGACTGTGCCATTGTCCAATCACAGTGCTGCTCCTCATTAACATAAAGAACATAAAGGACCAATAACATTAGGCACTTGATTATGACCTCAACAAAGTACCTTTTTGAATTTGCATGATAAAGCAAGTGAGTCCTCCTACAGTTGTCTTCATCTTTGGTGACAGGACAACTGTGCAATACTTAGACTTTCTGCGATCAATACCTGCGATCAATTTCCGAACTCAGGAAATTTGCGTTTTCAAGCCATTTGACTTTTGCAGTTTCAGCTGCAAAGTACTGGCCTCACACACACTTGACCATAACTATGTTTAAAACTGTAATACTAAATAGTACTGTGCTAAGATGCTAATCAAGGCCCATGGGATCTGGTCCAAACTGCTTAAATCAGAATGTGTTGTTTTTTTTTTTTTTTTCCCGTTTTGGATTTCCTCTGGCGTTCTGGACTGAACTCAAATGATCTTCACCACAGGAAAGTATTTGTGTGCAGAGAAGTCAAACTCCGGCAGTGCCTGCAGAGAGAGAGAGAAAAGAAAAGAAAAAGAAACGGTAGAGATTATTACCGTGTCACTGCTAATCCAAACTGAGTGGACAGCAAAAGCAGCTTCCTCAGACGCTCAGTCATCAGTTTCATTTATTTATCAGAGCGTGATCCTTACAAATCAGCCTCTGCCCTCTGTAACTCTGTCAGAGAGAAACGGCAGAGAATAGCCTATTACACACATAAGGAGGTTCTCTCTAAGAAGTACCCAAAAGAAAAGAAAAGAAAGGAAGAATTAACAGTGTTGCTTATGAACCCAGAACCGGTGACGGCTATTCTCACCTTTGTGTCTTTTTTGTGCCCGCCAGCGAGCAACTTCATCACCACAATGTTGGGTTTGGCCACCTTCAGAATCCGGTTCACCTGCCGACAGCCGTCAGGTACAAACTTAAACACTTAAAAAGCTGCTGATTCCACTTCTCACAACATTTAATTGTATCAACCAATCAGAGGATGTCGACAAGGACCAAAATCCCAAAACAAGAAAACGACATACAAATCTATCATCAAAACTCGTGACAGCAATTTAGCATGAAACACTAAAAATCTTTTTTACGACAGAAGGCATAAGCCTCTCCTAAGGCACGGTCTGGTTTATCCCAGACTTGTACGACAAGGCCAGTTAACTCCGTCATTTGCCATGGCGACGCCGTGGTCCTGAGGGAGGTTTTGTGGGAGACAGAGAGGTATTAAACTGACCTCTGGGTCGGGGCTGGTGACGTTCTCCAGGATGAGTTTGGCCTGTTGGAAATGTTTACTGGCCGCCATATAAAGATCAGCGGAGCGAGGGGGGGGGGCTGTACTTCTTCAGATCAGACATCTCCTGCCAAAGAACACACACACACACACACACCCACACATAGTGAGAGAAAGGCAACACACAGACGGCTAACAATTACAGATCCTGAGAGCGGTCTGAAATGCACCTTTTATTTTCAGTATTGACTGAGATACAGGAATTGGTATGGAACACTTCAAAAAGTGATGATTAATTAAACAAAAAATCTCATTGGTAGTTTTGTTAGCTTTAAATTGTAAATTAAAAAAAAGAAAAAAAAAGCAAAGCCCCGTCGTTAGGAGCAGAGGTAGTAAAGTGACTTGCAGCCCATGGGGACCGTACCTTAAACTGGATGTAGTGAACCGGCGGGGGCGTGACCACGCTGTTGAAGGGGGCGAATCGATGCTCGTAACGCACCTGCTCACTGTCCAACTCAAACTGGGGTTTCCTCACCTTACCATCCATATCCAGGGCTATCATCGTCTGAAGAGAGAGAGAGACGGCGATAGGGAGAGAGAGAGAGAGAGAGAGAGAGAGAGAGTGAGAGTGAGTGTGAGTGAGTGTGAGAGAGAGAGAGAGAGAGAGTGAGTGAGTGAGAGTGAGGGAGAGAGAGAGAGAGAGACAGAGTGAGAGTGAGTGAGTGTGAGAGAGAGAGAGAGAGAGAGAGTGAGAGAGAGGGAGAGAGCGAGAGCACATTTCAGTCTATACACTCATCAGGCCACTGTCTTATTGCTGTGAGAGATGATACTAATCTATCGGGTGTGCGACGGTCATATTGAAAAACTGAATTAATTTGTTTAAAGACTCATTAAATAAACAGTGCTGACAGCAAAAACATTCCTCTTTTTTTTTCCCCTGCCAAAATTTGATTAGCTGCTACTTTAAAGATTATCCGTGACGGCTTGTGGACCCGGGGAGCGGAATTCCTGACCACATTTCATGTCTGAGGAACGCAAGTTATTCCAAATGTGTCAACTCCAAAGCGTGAACATTCCAGCTCAGTTCAGTACAGAGCTATGTTGGACAACATGTTCTAAAGCGTGTCTACGTGTGTATGTATGTCCAAACCAGCACAATGAAAGATTGTGTGTGTGTGTGTACCTTGTACATGCCAGCACACATGTTCTGGTAGGCTTGGCTCATAGTAATCTCTTTGCCCAGAGGACGAGCTGCAGGCAGACAGACAGACAGACAGACAGACAGTTAGACTCGAGACCCTAAACAACAGACACCAGGCATGGTTGCGCTGAAGAAACACAAACAGGAGAACATTTAGTTTACTCCAAGAGTCAAACAATAGATAAAGAACCACCAGGCTGGAGCGACCGCCCTGACAACGACCGAGTGACTGTCCGCTGTCCACACACACGTCCACGACAAAACAGCGCTACGTTAACGTGAAAACGTAATGAGAACTAAAGCACTTTAATATCATAATAAGATGAATATTATTATAGCGGGTAAAACACTGAAGCACAGACTCGACAGGCTTATCTTTCTGTAAAACCATACATTCTTTTTTTTTTTTTAAATATTGAGAAACATCACCGAGGGTCAGAGTCACTCCTCTATGAAGGAGATGTGAATGGGTTTGAGGAGTCATCTGTTCTCCGCTCTCACCTTTTTTCTTTTTTTTGCCTTTTTTGCTGCTCCTCCCTTTCTGCTGCTCCTCCAGGATCCTCTCCTCCGCCATCTGAGAGCTGTCTGCTCGACTCAGCGTGGACATGAGCCAGGCGTAGAGGAACTCAGACAGATACCTGCACACACACGCACGCACACACACACACATACACACAGACATACACACACACACACGCACACATACACACACACATACATACATACACACACATACATACACACACACACACACACACACAGACACACATACACAGACACACATACACACGCACACACACAGACATACACACACACACACGCACGCACACACACACACACAGACATATACACACACACACACACACACACACAGACATATACACACACACACACACACACACACACAGACATGCACACACACACACGCACACACACACACACGCACACACACACGCACACACACATAT
>NC_044495.1:59869888-59909888 GCF_902362185.1 Chanos chanos | reverse complement strand
ATACACACACAGATGCATGCATAAACACAGAGACATGAACAGACACACACAGACATACACACACACACACACCCTCCCCTGTAAGAGTTCGTACCCTTGAGCAGTGCGTGACGAAGGAGTCGATATAATCTTTGGCCTGATGGTTATTGTATAAACTGCACCTTATGAGAGAACATAAGCATTATTTAAAGCATGCAACTCCAAACATATTCACAATGAATGCAACTCCAAATTTACATAATCATAATGCATGGAACTCTATATTTATATATTCATAAAGATTGTAGCTCCTAATTTTCAATTTTTTTAATCAAACACTCACATCTACGAAAAGTCTCTCTCTACTGAGATCATTTCAATGTCTTATTTAGTCTTGCAGCATCTATATTGTACAGAAGCTTGTTATACCTGAGAGTCATGTTTAGTAATATTTGAGAAATGTTTCGTAATGTTTAACACCTCACCAGTCAGATATTGAGTGACTGACATGATTGGTCAGTTATTTGTAACTGGCCAATCGCGGGTGACATTCGTGGTTTTGAACGTGGAAATGATCCTAGCACGTGTGAATGCGGAGCACTGGTCTTTCTCTGGGTGAGAGGGTAAGTTGTTGAGAGTGTGTGTCTGGTGGGGCTGGGGGGGGGGGGGCGAAACACTCACTTTGGGGAGAGAACGGGAGGGCTAACGAAATACCGCAGGGCATCTTTAATCATGTCCTGCATCAGGTGGGTGCCGAACACCTTCTTATTGTCGATTAAGAACGTTGTCTGGAAAGACAAAAAAAAAAAACAAAAAAAAAAAACCAGAGCATGAAACGGAGCAGTCGTTTAATGACAGCCGTGTCTGAGTTTAGCCTGGAACACAGAGCTACGGTCCAGCGATTGCGTCGCTTACCTGCAGTAAAGACCTGGAGAGGACACAGGGGGACTGCTCACTAAACTCACAGAAGAAATCCTTCAAAAAAAAAAAAATAAAATAAAAATAAATAAAATAAATAAATTCTTCAAAAAAAAATGGATCACGTGCACTTTTGTGCGTCATTTGAACCAATAAAGTTATTTTAACCCCGAGTTCCTGCGTTTACCAGAATGCTGTGCAGGTTGGCGATGTTGATGATCTCACAAACGCTCTTGATCCGCTCGATAAGTTTGCTGAAGTAGCCGACCATCTCTTCCCTCTTTATTATCTTGGCATAGCGTGGGAAGGTGGGCGGGAGCAGCCTCTGGTTGACCAGCGGCTCAAAGCCCATCATGATTGGATGATCTGAAGAAGTGGGTGGAGCCATGTGTGTGGTTGAGCGTGAGAAAGAACTGAGCAAATCAGAACCTATTTTAGCTGTGTAGACAGCCTAGTGCCTGTGCAACTCCTTAGAAATGTCTGCATCCCATAATGCAACATAGTTGTTATTACAATGTAGTTATACAGTTGGGGTTATTACAATGTAGTTACTAGTTGAGTAACTGTAATTCACACAAATATAAATTTAATTAATTAATTATAGATTTTAGAAATTATTTGTAATTGGCATGTATCAAAGTAGTTATGCGATGTTCATAAGAGATAGCCTTTTATAGAGTTGTGTGTGTGTGTGCGCGTGTGTGTGTGTTTGTGTTTGTGTGTGTATGTGTGTGTGTGTGTGTGTGTGTGTGCGTGTGTGTGTGTGTGTGTGTGTGATCGTGTGCGTGTGTGTGTGTGTGTGTGCGTGTGTGTGTGTGTGTGTGCGTCTGTCTGTGTGTGTGTGTGTGTGTGTCTGTGTGTGTGTGTGTGTGTGTGTGTGTGCGCGTGTGTGTGTGTTTGTGGTACCTCCTTTGGTGGTATCGTTCTGAGACTGGATGCCGTGTTGAATAGTGGAGTGAATTGCGGGGAGAAGGTCGGCAGCTTGAGTCATCAGCTTCTGAGCCTCACTCACTGCTCCAGCCTAAGAGATCAATCAATCAATCAGTCCATCAATCAATCAATCAATCAATCAATCAATCAATCAGTCAGTCCATCCATCCATCCATCCATCTATTCACCAATCAATCAGTCAGTCAGTCAGTCAGTCAATCAATCCAGCAATCCATCAATCAGTCAGTCAGTCAAATTCCTTCTATGCTCGCTTTGAGAGCAACACTAAACCGGTCCTACTGCTAGAACAGGACAACTGCCCGCTCCAGCTATCTCAGGCAGACGTGTGTAAATCTTTCAGAAGGGTAAACACACGTAAAGCTCCTGGTCCTGACAATATCCCGGGCCGCGCTCTCAAAGCATGCGCATACGAACTGGCAGATGTCTTCACAAACATCTTCAACCTTTCCCTGAAACAGTCTGTAGTCCCCTTATGCTTCAAGAAGACCACCATCATTCCAGTCCCAAAGAAAACAAACGTGAGTTGCCTTAACGACTACCGCCCAATAGCACTCACCTCCATCGTGATGAAGTGTTTTGAACGTATGGTCAAAACTCACATCACATCCACCCTGCCCACCACACTGGACCCACTCCAGTTTGCCTACAGGCCAAACAGGTCCACAGATGATGCGATAGCGCTCGCACTACACACCACCCTCTCACACCTGGACCGGAAAAACACCTATGTGCGAATGCTGTTCATTGACTATAGCTCCGCTTTTAACACTGTAGTGCCGTCCAGACTCGTCACGAAGCTCCATGACCTGCGCATCAGCCCCTCCCTGTGCAGCTGGATCATGGACTTCCTGACAGGCAGACCCCAGGCAGTAAGGATCAGCAGCGTCACCTCCTCCACATTAACACTCAGCACTGGTGCCCCCCAAGGATGTGTGCTCAGCCCCCTGCTGTTCTCCCTGTTCACTCACGACTGCACGGCCTCACAAAGCTCCAACACTGTCATCAAGTCCGCCGATGACACCACCATCATCGGCTGCATCACTGACGGTGACGAGTCTGCTTACAGAGCTGAGGTGAGAGCCCTGACATCGTGGTGTCAGGACAACAACCTCCTGGTCAATGTCGGCAAGACCAAGGAGCTTATCGTGGACTACAGGAGACTGCAGGGAGAGGGACACACCTCCATCCACATCGGGGATACAGCTGTGGAGAGGGTCAGCAGCTTCAGATTCCTGGGGATTAACATCAGCGAGGATCTAAGCTGGTCACACCACACAGGAGTGGTTGTGAAAGCAGCAAGACAGCGGCTCTTCTTCCTCCGACGACTGAGAAGGTTCGGGATGGACCCCAGGATACTCACCAACTTCTACAGGTGTACCATTGAGAGTATCCTGACTGGCAGCATCACGGCCTGGTATGGCAGCTGCACTGCTCATGACCGCAAAGCTCTGCAGAGGGCGGTCAGATCAGCGCAGCGCATCACCAGGACTGAGCTGCCAGCCATCCAGGACCAGCCAGTGCTGCAGGAGGAAGACACAGCGGATCCTCACTGACCCCAGTCATCCAGGACCTCTACAGCCAGCGCTGCAGGAGGAAGACACAGCGGATCCTCACTGACCCCAGTCATCCAGGACCTCTACAGCCAGCGCTGCAGGAGGAAGACACAGCGGATCCTCGCTGACCCCAACCATCCCAGCCACAGACTGTTCACGCTCCTGCCATCCGGCAAACGGTACAGGAGCATCCGGACCCGTACCAGCAGGTTCAGAGACAGCTTTTTCCCCCCAAGCAGTCAGACTCCTGAACCACTGGCACTACACTTGCAGACACTGCTCGGACCCTCAGACTGATAACTGTCTGTCTACATACATTGCACTAAAGAACTCAATATTGCACTACACCACAACCGTCTATGCTGCTGCACATGCTGTTGCACAAGCACTTTAAGACTGTTCCACTCAGGACTGATCACCCACTACACACTCTATACTCCTACTCTTATACCTCTATATTTATATTTCTACGGCTCTGTACATTCTATTTATGCACATGTACATAATATTTCCCCTATATATCTCCCTATAGAACCCCTATATCTACCTTTATTGTTCTTTTATTATATTATTATTGTTATTTAACTGCTACTCTTGCAAGTTGAGCTGGCCCCGAGCCCAAGAATTTCATTGCTGATAATGATGTCTACAATTGTTATCTAGTAAATGACAATAAAACTTGAAACTTGAAACTCAATCAATCCAGCAATCCATCAATCAGTCAGTCAATCTGTAAATCCATCCATCCATCCATCCATCCATCACTAAATCAATCAACCAATTAATCGACCAACCATTCCAGCAATTAACCAATCACCCAACCAACCAAATGACCGACCAACCGACCAACCGACCAACCAACTGACCAATGAGTCACTGTCAGTGGTCTGTAGGCCCTGCAGGGGAGAGCAGTGTACCTCTTTCTTGGTGAATGAGATGAGTGCAGTCAGGAGGAGGCGAGTGAACTTGATCCTGCTGAACAGAGCCAAGCACTGCTGATGCTGGAACAGAGAGACAGGCTGACTGAAAGATACACATACACACAGATGCATGCACACAGGCACGCACGTGCACACACACACACACACACAGATAGATATATACACACACACACACACACACACACACGGAGAAAGATACACACACAAACAGATGCACCCACGCACAGACACACAGACATAGCCAGATCCGCTCACATGCAGACACAGTCACTGAAATATAAGACAACATCAATCTTACATCTAACTCTACTTCTGGGTCCCTCTGTTCACCCTGCCGACTGCGAGTACTCTGGAGAGAGAGAGGGGGGGGGCGAGAGAGAGAGAGGGAGAGAGAGGGAGGGAGAGAGAGAGAGAGAGAGAGAGAGAGAGAAGCAAAAAGAAGAGGCACAGAAGAAAGGTGAATGAATTTGAAAGGGAGAACAGCTGGGTGAACACGTGTGAATATTTATCTGTGAACTGTGACCATCTGAATACCTTTACTTTCCTCTGGAGCTCATCTTCAACATCCTTCAGCATCCCTGTGCGAAGAACAGCATACAAACATGATACTAAATTAACACACCTGACCGGATTCCCTGTTCTCTGTATTGTTCTTTCATTCATTCTTACATCTTTATTAAACAAATAAAGATGTAAGTCATCTGTGCATGTGAATGTTTATTGTGTTAATCCTTTCATTCAAAGGCATCTGAATACTCCTTAAAATGTACTTAAAAAGTTCTTAAAAATCCGTCTCCTACACCGATATGTTTGAAATGAGTAAATGAATAAACATGTACCTGTTACTCGCAGGTCTGTGACGTTGTTAGCCATTTTAAAACCATATGTCATCGCCTGGAAATCCTCCTGGATTTCAATAAACAAACAAACAAACAAGCAAATAAATGTGTGTGTGTATTTGACTATCTATCTCTCTATGTACATATATACAGTATATGGGCAAGAGCAAGTAAACACACACGACTTCTCACCTCCTCAAACACAGCCGCTTTGTTGACTTTCTCGCGAGCGATGTCACAGATTTTGAGGATGCCCAGAGCGAACGCTTTGAGAGCTGGGTCCAAGATCAGGTCTGGGTTATGAACATAGAGACAGGTGAAGACCGTCTGAGCCAGGGAATGGCCCTCCAGCCAAGTGATCTAAACACACACACACACAAACACACACACAGGAAGAACAGAACTAGGATCAGCACCCCTTCATCAACATAACTATATGAATTTGAAATTTTGAGAGGAAAAACTGATCCAAGATCAGCAGAAACGTCAATTCTACTGAGAGTCTTTAACGCTCATTTACAGTGGATATGCACTGTGCATTAAGCATACAGTCCTCCCATTCACTGGGTTCACCACTGAGAGCGGTTAATATGGGTTTAATAAGTGATGCAGTATTAATATCAGTGTATTGTCTGTGCTGTGTGACAACTGACCAAGCAGCAAAAACAGGTGTCAACAATTCCAATCAGCTCCGGCAGTGTAAGGTCCTTCACTCTGATAGCCTCATCCTACAAAAACAGAGAGAGAGAGAAAGAGAGAGAGAGAGAGAGAGAGAGAAAGAGAGAGAGAAAGAGAGAGAGTGAGAGAGAGAGCTTGTATCTCAAACCAAATTTAACAAGCTAAAAAAAAAAAAAAAGACCCTCCACTAAGAGGGTTAGGACTAAAGATTCGAGCGATTTCAGAGGGGTCAGAGTGAAACCTTGACAGCCTGCTCAAAGTTGAGAACTTTCCGGTTCACTTGGTTGCCGATCATTCCGGCATCCATCTTAGGGTCCATCATCTCAATGGCTGACATGGCCTCAAAGAGCCCGAACCTTAAAGAGGCAGACACACATTCTGATTGGATGGCCAAATAACAAACCTGCTGCAATGTGGGAAAGCGTGTCCCCATCCTGGACCTGAACAAGGTCTTAAAGCAATTATATTTTGAATCTTTTGGCTGGGTCAAGGAAATCAATTCTCAAAATGCATCAGAAGGCTTTCCATGAGTGCTTACACTGTTAAACTACAACCCAGTTCAGCTAGAAACAATCTGAGTGATTTATAAGCATACCTGAGCGGGCATGTAACCAAACACAAATCAAACAGATACAGTCTGGTCAAATACATCACGAAAAAGGTCATTCATACTCACAGCTTGTCATGAAGCAATTCCCCAAGGTTGAGCTCTGGAAAAAAACGGAAAGAAAAACAAAACGAAAAATATGGACATTAAGCCAAAAACCTTAAAAGCACGTTTAAAAGGGCCGATGCTTCACCCCAGAGAATTACAGAGCGCTGACATCGAGACCTACATCAGCGAGGGTATTTTTAGGTACACCAAAATGCGAACTATTCAGAGGATTGAAACAGGCCACACATAGGCTTGGACTCTCTGTGTGCAGCATGCTACTGTGTCGTCTAAATGAGATGTCTGAATGAGAGGGGACTATTGGTAGTTACAATTAACAGAGGTACTTGTGTAAATATTCCCGCAGAATACTTAGACCCTATTTGGTTATGTTGACTTAAAAAACACTGGGCACACAGATGACAGGAGCTGATATTGGAGGATAGAGTGAAATTCCAGCCCGTTTCCCAAATCTCAATGGAAAAACGGCTATTCTGGGAGTGAACTTGCGTTGAGGTTCACCGATGTAGCCGACCGTCCGTCACCGGCACAGCCCTGATATTTACATTCCAGCAACGACAAACTGCGTCGTGTCTCCGTTCGGCAAACACGCTCACAGAACAAACGTACACACAGAACAAACCTTCTCACAGAACAAACCTTCTCACAGAACACACCTACTCACAGGACAGCAGGAAAACAGCTTAGCTTTCACCAGACATGGTCTGTTGTATGGATTCCTGAACACACACTTACAAAAAGGTACGTTGACTTTCCTTCCTACACATTTCAGACTCGCTGCTTAAGTAATATATACGTCTTTAGGGTTGTTATGTCATTACTAAGGGATCTATCAAGCGGCTATGTAATCTCGACACTAACAGAGCGCACAGATAACTATCAATTGGTAGTTATTTACTGTCAATAAAAAATGGGGCGGGAGAAAGACAGCATCTGATTACCTTTACAAGCTCCTTTGAATTCCTGGGTAATGTCCACCCAGTTGGCATTGTTTCGCATTTTCTCCGGGATTCCGAGGCCCCAACCTGCCTCATCCTCCTCGACCGACGACTTCATCACCATGGAGATGGCTGAGAACAGAACCGTAATCTGAGACCATTAAACGTGCTGAGCAGATATTTGTTCAGGACTCGGTTTGCATGTGGCATGTACATTTGTTAGCTTTAGTGCCAAACATTCAAAATAAATATTGATGAGTTTGAACTGAATAATAAGAGGTGGACCAAGAGGATTTGTGAGGACGTCAGGGAATGACGTAGATGATTAATGTTACTTCTTTTTCAGAATTTTACTAGATAATTAATATAGTGAATGAGTCATTTCAGCAAACTGATCAGGAATATTTTTGTTTTATATTCGCAGGTTAAACCTATTTACTCAACTTCTCTTTGGAAAACAAGCAAACAAACAAACAAAAAATGAGATTAATATTTTCGGGCTACTGTAAAACTCTAAAAACTTTCTTACATGGTTTGGAAGTAGGGGTATGTATGAATGTATTTTATTTTTGCAGAAACGGTTTGTGACTATAATTTGAGGTACTACCTTCGGTCTCTGTCAGATTAACAGCGTCAGAACAACTTCGACAAAAAGACTAACTCTCTCTCACTCTGTTACAATATGAAACAATGGCACTACAAGCTCAGAGATGCTTGCTGCCGATACATTAAGAAAATGAATCATTATGTTAACTAGTAGCTTTTGTATACAACCCGTGGAAACCAAAGATTCTTGCAGCAGTCCAATAGGACTGCAGGCCTCAAACATAAATATCTAAAGTGTGTCGGTTTGTTGAAATACGAGATCACATTTGACAGCGGAATGTCAGAGAAGCGACATTCTGAACGAAAAGACACCACAGATCATTAAAATGTTCACGTTAGCCGAGCTAATGCCTCATTGACAGGAGTTTTGTTTGAAATGTGCATTACAAGATTACACTTCGGAGTAATCAACAAACATTACTTCAGTAACTTTTCGTTGTGGACAAACACTAAGCAATATCCTCCCAAAAAAGTATTTCATGAAGAACATTAAAATCATACCTTCTCTTTCCTCCAAGCCTGATGTAGGTCCCAATACCACAGTTTTGGGCACTAGAATATGTCATCACCATCGAGTTGCATTCTGGGAAATATTGTTTTTGATGTAATTTCAGACACTGTTTAACTACCTGTTCTGTCATTTATTTTAGGTTAAGAGAGTGTGTTTATTTAGTACTAGTACAAGATATCACATTAAAATGAATACAAATAAAATTTCATCTTGAGTTGAGACACATTTCGATTTGATTGTGTTGACTGAGGTGTCAAAATACTACAATTCCTACAAGACCTTTCGATCACTCGGAACTCTTCGCGTATCGCGTTGTTTGTCATTGACGCCCAAAAGAGGATCAATAAAAACATCGGGACGTCACATTAAAGATAAGAGAGAAGGAGGGATTGCCCAAATGGAGCAGAATTCACTGTGTGGAAGGGTCGGTAATCAAATTTATTCCATCAATGTAATATCGGTTTCATTCATGTAAGAAAATATATTGAGTGGCCTTTTAAGTCGAAATAATTTCTTAGTTTTCATGTTAGCTTGACAACTAGCTACTGTTAGCTTTTACGCTGTAACGGCAGGTGCATCTGCCAGGGTCTTGACGGTTTGCTAATGTCATTAAATAGCAAGTTGCTATGTATCAGGTGGGCTGTCATTTCATCCCCTTCCTCCTCTCTGTTCTCTGACCTGATTAACTTTCCTTGGTCTGGATCCAGAATGTCAGCGATTCTCTAGGCTTCCTCACTTGTAATGTGGGGCTGTGTCTGTTAATACGGCTAGAACTAAGACACTTTGATTAACGTAACACGGTCTTACGTTTCTGCCTCTTCTTAATGCACCACGTTTCTCTTCTGTCATTCTTCGTTGCATGTTTATTATGCATAATATGCGTTATGAATTTTGATTGATCGTTATTAATTTTGATCGTTGGTACTCGATGTTAAAGTAATTTTTTAAGGTGTATGTTCAAGCCATCTTATCCGCTTTCATTTCAGCCATTCTGCGCCCTAAATAACTAACTAGATAAAGAGAGGACGAGGTCTCGTGACCTTTGAGATCTGCAGCTGTTTGTAGCAGTTTGAAATTGATAATTTACAGTGAGATTATATTAGAAACTTAAGACTCTGTGTTTTAAGTATAACTACCTCTCTGTAATTTGTTTGTAACATTTAGATATTTCCTCTCTATACAATCCTTGCACCAGTAAAAAAAAAAAAAAAAATAATAATGTTTGACATTTTGTCCTGTAAGATTCTGTTTACTGTAATGACAAAGCCATGTGACGCAGGACAGAAATTATTTATTTGACTTCCCCTATGTTTGTTATGCTTTTGATTTCTCTCTCTCTCTTTCTCTCTCTCTCTCTCTCTCTCTCTGTCTCTTTCTCTCTCTCAGTCCTTGTAGTTGGTTTGAAATTTTTATGAATGTAACAAGACATGAATAAACCCAAGATGGCGACTGAGAAAGGGTACGTTTTGGTCCTTGCCTCCAAATGAACTTCCCCTGCATCTCTCTCTCTCTCTCTCTTTATCATACATGAAGAAACTACCTACACTCACCAGTACCTTCTTAAGAGAAAATGACATTGTCTTGTTATTGTCTTGTTATGTTATTCTGATGTGTATCTGAGAGATCTGAGAATTTAAACTATGCTCTTTTCCCTCGTCCCAGGATTCCCAGTAGCTCCAGGGTGCTGATGTTGCTGGGCCAGTTAGAGAGGACGAATGGAGAGGCTCTTCACCCTGATACTGAGGTCACCCGACAGCTGACCGGAAAAATCCTCCATCTCATCCAGACTCAAGGTAAGGACTTTCAAAAATAGCCCTATCTGTCCATTTATCTCTCCACTCAGTTATCTGTCCACCCATTTATCATTCCCTATTTCCTATGTTATATTCTCGACCTTCTTATAGGAAGATCTGATCATCTCCTGTCAGGCAACAGAAAGGATGTATTTTATGTTTTCATCTATGGAGAAAGGGGTTACGAAATACATCCACCACAAATTACATGATAAGTTTTTTGTTTTTTTTGGGAGGGGGGGGGGGTGTCTGAACTTTATACTGTTCCTTCCGTACACACAACACATGCCCCCTCCCCCCGAAAAAGAAAGTTTTTAATCCTCCGTATTTCGAGCACTCCCTCCTTTCGATCTCCCTGCTTTCCAAAAATAAGTTCAAAAAAAGCTTTGAGGGATAAGTTATCTGTTCTGTTGTCAATACTCAAATCTTTGAGGAAAGACTGGTAATTTGACCTGTACAACATGTTTGCCCCTAACCCCTTTCACATGAGCACGTGGCTTATTGCGTTCCAAATATTTAATGCTGACTCATCTGACAGGCGTCATTCAACAAACCTGTCAAAAGGATCTGATACCATACCCAACTGTACAGGGATAGTTGCCAAATCATTTAAAATAAACAAACAAACAAACAAACAAAAAAGGTTTGTTTATGTTGAATCAGCGTGATTGACACTTGCCTGTTTTTTCCCCCTGAGGCACCCAGCTGTGTGTTTTATGGCTCTTTGCCGGGCAACGGTCATTTACTCTTTAAGAATTTTGACCTAGCTGACACCGTAATCATATCCTCGCCGTCTGAAGTCTCTAGTCTTCAGGAACCCTGGATGGCTTCACAAAGTCATTGGAGAAGAGCGGCGAGGGAGATTCCTGTTGAGTACAGAGTGACCCCCCTCCAAACACCCCTTACTCCGCGGAAACATTGACACACACACTCTCATCACCGCGGCGGTGCTCGGACAGATTCTTGAGCTCGCTGAAAGCGAATATCAATTATTTTGCGTTGGCACAACATTCATACCGAATGCGTATTGGTCCGAAGCGCTTGCGCCTGTGGGAGTGGCTTAGTCTGGCAAAAGAATTGGTACTGTCCGAGATAGACTTCAGAGTTTCCACTCAGAGAGAGGCGCAGCGTTTTAATTAGCAGAGATGTGAATCGCCGGAGACAGAGATGGACTATAGCACTAAGACAAATGGTGAAAGGTACTCAAGGCGCTCCTACAGCCCGGGTAAGACCGGAGACAACAGATGTTTATGCATCAAACACCTCAGTATAAAACAGTTGTCCCGGAGTTCAACTAACCAGTCTGTTTGACACTAATTTAACTGAACTAACACAGCTTTCTCGTCCAGGCCTTTGCTAACAAGACTACAGCTCCTAACACGATTGAGCTTGTCTTCACATCTAAAAAGCAGATGTTTGAAAATATCGCTGTCAAGTTTACTGTCAGTGACTGCAATCTGTTCCGATACCGTGACATTTAACGGATATTTACATAGATCTTCAGTGGAAAATATGAAGCTGTAAATCCGCTAACATCTTAACATGCATACATATATTTTTATATATTGGAAAGGGAAAATGAGAGATGGAAAACACTATAAAATTGCTGCCGACAACAGAAGCTATGACAGACGGTTGGTGTTAACACCCTAACACTATTGGCTGCAGCTCAACGGACCGGGCACATTTACACTTGAATCACGTTTAGTTAAAACGACTAATGCCATTATTATCGTAGGCCTATTCTGTGACAAATACAATACTTAGCGATGAAATATTCTACAAAACAGCTGGTTGGCCATCTTCCTGCAAATCATAATCATGCAAGTCATGATGATACGTTTCATACCGAAGTCATCTTGTAAACAGCTTCCAACAAACGGTTTTTTTTTTTCCAAACAAGTACAAACCGTTATTTGGCCGAATTTCTGTGTCTTTGAGGCAAATCTATCGATGCCTTTTTGGTTGGCGGTTTTTTTTTACCAGTTGTTGCCGGGCGGAGCTCACTTTTACTCCATTGTGCTTAATTCTCCGCTGATTTGTTTTGTTGGCTGATATGCAGAATTAAGTCACAGAAATATCAGCAAAGTTTCCATGCCGAAGATCTGAAATGTTTGAAATACCTCCAGGTGTCGCACTCGTTCCTCTGTCATTGGCGAAACTGACGCCTAATTTGCGTAGTGAGGTTTATTTACGAGTCAGTAACTCAAACTTCTGGCGTGTGACATGTTCATTTCGCACCAAGTGAAGATGTGTTTGCGTTTTGTGCCGCGCTTAGTTGCCTAGTATAGCTCTTGTGTGCAGACCAGCAAAGTGCCGAGTTACAGGGGAGAATCTTAGATCTGAATATGACAGTTGGTTTATATTTAATGTATGAGGATCTAAATTGAGGTGATGAGATTAATTTATGTGTCGTGAGATATTAATGACCCGATTGATTGATTTATTTATTTTCCGAGGCGATTGCAGTTTGGTACTCTTCCATAAGGCCCTGTGTGAGTTTCGTGAGACAGTACAACATTTATTTTTGGGTTTTGCTCCCGGAGGACAAACGATATTAATGTGTTATTAAGCTGTTTATTAGCATCTATTAATTTTCAACCATATTTTACACCCTTTGGTCAGAGAATCCGACACGTAATGAATCGCAGTAGCCGAATTTAATAACCGTTTTTGAGTGACAGCTGTAAGTGGCTAGTTACGGTGAATCACGAGGCTTTGGAACCGTTAGCCGTTGTGTTTTATGAGCGTGTGAGTGTGCAGGTGTGTTGAAATGATGTATGCTCTTTTGTTCTCCCTATTTATAGTCTATGTCAACCAGTGCTCCCACAAAGTCTGTCACTGCATTGTTTGCCTGTTTATAAGAGGTTATGAAATGTCGCTTGGAAATGCAATAAATTTATGACAACTATGGAATCTGTAAGATGCCAAGGTCAAGCGGCAGACATTTTTTGGACCTCATTATTTTGACTTATTCTGCCAGTAGCTTTTCCAAAACACACACGTTTCAAGAAGAATTAAGATTCAGCAAAACCAAAGTCGTCCACGCTAGTCCACGGTCCACGTTAACGGTGAGGATAGCCTTTGACTCAGGAGGAACGCTTTGAGCTGGAATGGAATTGACAGAATGCCCTGAAACACTAATGTGTCATGAAGTGTTGATGTCTCGCAAAGATCTGACTGGTCGGTCCTGTTATTTCAAGATTCTACACATTAGCTATATAAATAGAAAACAGCTGTTTTCTGTTTCTAAGACCAAGATACAACTCTTCAATTCACACCTTATTGTTTAATGGAAACGTCATAGAAATGTTATAATCTGTTAGCCTTAATGTAGTTTGTATATCTTGTTGAAGCTCAGAGTGCCAGCTTGCTGAAGACTAACTGTCAGGTCGACCAACCAAACAGTCAGGCGACTGATTCACTGGAGCTGTGTTTTGTTTGTCGTTTTGTGTGTCAGTCATCAATACTTGTTTCTTTCCCTCAGAGAAAACGAGGAAGGAGATCATGGGTAAGGGTTCGTCTGGGATGGAGGTCATTCTGGCGTCCTTAGAGGTAAGTTCACATCAGCCGCTGTTCACCTGTTCACAAAATCAAGGTGATGAAAAGCATTTAAATAAAGACATCAAGAGCAGCTTTAACGTGAAAAAGAAACAAACAAAAAAAAACCAATATCAACCTAGAAGAGGATGTTTTCCAAATTTAATTTCATGTCATTTTTTTTCCCCAGAACACAAGAGACCTGCAGACCATTCTGAATATCCTGGGTATTCTAAATGAGCTGTTGTCTGTGGGTAAGTTCTCATCTTTCTGTGAACAGTGAGACTGGCGGAAATCATGACAAACAGAGGAATTGATAACTGGCGCACCCAAAAATCACGTTTTCATCTCGTTCTCTCTCTTTGTATGTATATATGTAGTACGCTTACATCAGAGGTCTTTTTTTTCCTCATTCTATCATGACGGCTCATCAGTTTCTTCCCATAGTGAGTGCAGCAGAATGGTAATCACTGTGTGTATCAAGGCGTTGTATTTGAATGTTGGTAAAACGTGTTTTTAACCCGTGATGGTGTGTGTTTTTTCGTCAGGTGGGGGGCGCAGGGTGGGGGTGTTTGTGTCCAAAGGGGGCACAGCCATTCTGTTACAGCTGCTGCTCAGTGCTGGTAAAGAATCCCCCCCCAGTGAAGAACTCATGCTCCAGATCCACTGCCTCCTGGCCAAAGTCGGACCTAAAGGTACAACACATGCCCCAAAGCAGCGCCATGCTGTAAAAAAAAAAAGAAAGTTTTATATATACACACACACACACATATTTATCTATGTATATATATGTGTGTGTGTGTGTGTGTGTGTATGTATGTATATGTGTATGTGTATATATATATATATATATATATATATGTATACACACACACACACATATATATGCAAAAATATGTGATCAGCTTAGGTTATGGGGGAAATTACTATATTTTGAGTCAACTCAAGTTTCTTGGCCCCAGTGTTGAAGTTGAGCGTACTCAAAAGATCTGTGAAGTAAACTGTCTGAACTTTGCCTTTACTTTTCGTTTTTTTTTTTTAGAGCGACCCAGTCTCTGTAAGGTTAGCACACGACTCAGTTCCTCCCTCACTCTCTCTGCCCACATATACAAAACATATTCCTGTACAGCAAACCATTTTATCTGTGTCCAAAAATTGTTTTTATTTTTTTTAACACCGGGAACACTTACCACTCCTCTGCAGTGTATAACCAAGGACTTGACCTGGGATTTATCCCGATTAACACGACTGCCTCAAAAACATATTTTCAACACCAGTTCCGATAGCTGCTGGTCTCCTGTCCTTCACAGGCAGCGTGGAAGAAACAACGCAGTCTGTATCTCTCTGTGATGTTTAACTTTGGTTGTGTCACCCCTCTCACAGACAGGAAGTTCGGTATCAAAGCCCGTCTGAATGGTGCCCTGAATGTGACTGTTAACCTGCTGAAACAGAACCTTCAGAACCACAAACTCCTACTGCCTTGCCTGCAGGTTCTGCGAGTCTACGCCAGTAACTGTGAGTCACAGTTTGCTCTGCCTGTAAAATGGGCCTTGAGACGGGACGTTATTATCAACGGACGGTTTTGTGTTATCGTTTGGTGATAAGACCGCCGTCTTAAGGTCGGTGGCTGGGAGCTGTAAGTTGGCGCACGATGGCGCGGTCATGATTCCGTTTGCCTGTTTTTCTCTCGTCCTCTAGCCGTCAACGCCGTTTCTCTGGGGAAGAGTGGAGTGGTGGACCTGATGTTTAAGATCATCGGGCCCTACAGCAAAAAGAACACGAGCGTGCTTAAGTATGTCTCCCCTTCGTTCTCTCAAACCTTTTCTCTTTTTTTTTTTTTTCCTTACGTTGGCGATTTTATCTGTCCCCTTATATCATTTTCATCTGTCCTGTTACCAACAGGGTGGGACTGGATACTTTGTCAGCATTGCTGAAATCAAGTGAGTCATCAGAAGAAACCCCCTCCCCCCCTTCTCCGTTAAACAGTGGACCTTAGTGGTCTCTTTGTCTTAACTCTAGACCTCTATGAGCAGAACATTTGGGCTGGAGCCCTCTCAGAAATGTTTTCTCCTTTAGCTAATGCTTCTCTAGTCAGGCTTGCAATTATTACTATCAGTGTTAGGCGTTCCACTCCTCTGCAGCCACCTTTATTACGATCAGTGTTAGGCGTTCCACTCCTCTGCAGCCACCTTTATTACGATCAGTGTTAGGCGTTCCACTCCTCTGCAGCCACCTTTATTACGATCAGTGTTAGGCGTTCCACTCCTCTGCAGCCACCTTTATTACGATCAGTGTTAGGCGTTCCACTCCTCTGCAGCCACCTTTATTACGATCAGTGTTAGGCGTTCCACTCCTCTGCAGCCACCTCAGGCCTACGTTCTCTGCTCAGAGAAATATCAGCTGTGAGCATGCATGCTTGGGACTTTGAACCCATAACCCTTCTGGTTATTAGGCCAAATTCCTTACCAATACAGGTGATATAGTGCTATACTAGAGCGAAAATGTCCTCAGGCCTGGAGTTGATAGAGTAATATAAGTAGAATAAGCCAAAAAGCGCCTCCATGTTTTACCTTGTTATTACAATGGTTATGATATGTTTATAAGCGGCCTGTGTTGTCTGGTGTGTGACGCCTGTGTTTGTGCCCGTCAGAGATGAATGCCCGGCGGGCCGTGGACAGGGGCTGCGTGCCCGCTCTCCTGGCTATCTACCAGGACTGGCATCGCAACGACACCCGTCACCGACACATGCTCATCCGCAAGAGCATTCTGGGATGCCTGAAAAACGTCACCAACATCAAGCTGGGCAGGAAGGCCTTAATCGACGCCGACGGCATGAGAATCCTGTACAGTACATCCACCGTGAGTGAACGTTTACGCACGTAAAGACGAAAAAAAGAACTTTAGTCTGACCAGTTTTGGAGGAACGAAAGAGATTATTGTTGTGAAATGTTACTCCATGGCAGGGTAGAGTAGAGACCCTTTGTTACTATCATGTGTCAGCCGCAGAAACAAAAACGTTTTTTTTTAAATCATTTGTGAAAGTAGACAGCTATATGAACGTTTACTGCAGTGACGACGCTTGCTGATGTTCTCCAGCGGAGAACCAAACACTGAGTGGAGCTAGAACCTTACAGTTTCTCAGTGTTACCCTTCATTTGTGTTTTAGTGGAACATTGTTAGTCAGAGGGACGAACCATTTGATGAGTAAAGTCACTGGTGTAGGAGCCAGATTAACTGGCATCCTTTGGTGAAGCCAAAACCTATTTGCGTCACACTCATTTTAGAATTTGCATTAAAGGAAAGAATTTCTCTGTCAGAATAACGTCAACTAAAGGTCAAAACTGCCCAAGAGGAGAAAAGAAAGTCCAGCCAGGGGAACATTCCTCTTGGACAGTCTTGACTTTTGACCCCAGATTCTCCAAGTTAACTTTAAAATCATGTCTTGTGGAACACCCCACACCGCCTCTCCCTCCCCTGAGCCAAACTGGACACTGAATGGAGAACATTTAGGGCCAGAGCTCCAACCGTATGTAGCGGCTCTGTGTGTCTGACGGTGTCTCCAACCATATGTAGCAGCTCAGTGTATCTGACGGTGTCTCCAACCATATATAGCAGCTCCGTGTATCTGACGGTGTCTCCAACCATATATAGCAGCTCCGTGTATCTGATGGTGTCTCTAACCGTATGTAGCGGCTCTGTGTGTCTGACGGAGTCTCCATCGTTTCCAGGAGTGCCTGCCCGTGAGGACCTTGGATCCTCTGGTAAACACCTCCAGCCTCATTATGAGAAAGTGCTTCCCAAAGAACCGCCTTCCCCTGCCCACCATCAAAAGTGTCTTCCATTTCCAGCTCCCAAACATCCCGGCCGAGGGACCCGTCGCCCAGATCTACAACCAACCCCCCGGGGGTGAGACGCACCTCTGAAAACACGCTTCACCTCTTTCACATGTTGACACACACACACAAACACATACACACACACACACACACAGGAAAATACCGTTCTTATCTATATTCACATATATACACACACACACACAGTCATACACATACAGAACTTGCTTTGCTCACAGACACACACACACACACACACACATATCTCATTACTCTGTCTAGGCGTTTAAGTCCACAGTATTCACAGCTGGGTCACATCCATTGCTCCACAAACATGACAGTCTGAGTAGACACGGACATGTTTGGTTAAGCTCCGCGTATTGATTTGGGCTGAAGGACCAGGCCCGAGCTGGTCTGTGGCAGGGTCTTATCAGGGATTTGTATCGATCTGACCTCTCTGCCTTCTCTCAAAGTGGATGACGTTGTGGATGAAAGTGACGATAATGAGGACGCTGAAATGGACACAGAGATGGACACGGAGAACGAGGAGGAGGAGAAGGAAGCGAAGGCTCAGGTAGAAAACTCCGCGTCCCACACACACCTCCATGTCCAGTTCATCCACCCACGCGACAGCACACGCCAGTGTGTTCATGACGCCCATACTTGGGGTGGGGGGTGGGGGGGGGGTTGGGTTATTTAAACACTTTTTCAGTGTTAATATTTATCAACACTAATCAGAGTAAACCGAATGATAAAAAAAAAAAAAAACAGTACGCTTGTTCAAGAAATTGTGACACTAATTTCATGAATTAATTCGTGGATATAAAATAAGTCTTTAATGTACTTCCTGCAACTCCAGGATGTTTACTGTGTGTCTGGAATTTACTGTCTGTGTCAAAGCACACGGCTAGAAATAAAAAACAGACGCAACTGAGTTTGAGACACAACATACACAGACACACACACACACATGCATAGGCACAACACACACCCTCACACACACACACACAAATGTATATTAGTGTATAAGTGTATATGTTATGTGTGTGTCATTTTTTAATGATCAGTGATCATATCATATAAAATATATATTAAAATTTACAAAAAACTAAATGAATGTGCATCTTTCGATGAGCGAAATGTATCCAAAATGTCTTTGAAAAAAAAAAACAATGTATATAGTTTGTTTCTTTGTTTTGTTTTTGTTTTTGTTTTTTATCATTAATGTTTGTTATTTTGTCATTTATGTGTTTCTCTGTGCAGAACGATGACATTGAGACCGATATCCGTAAACTCAGACCCGCTAAGGTCCTTACACGCCCCTTTGACGAGCTGCGGTCTTACGAGCGGTTTTTTGTAGAACTCTCTGAAGATTTTCAGGTAAATGGACAGGACAAAAAACTACATTTTTACAGATACTCAACACTGCAAAGCTTCTGAGGTCATTCAGACATACTTTTCCTCTCTCTAGAGCTGAGGTTGAGTTCTGTCTCTACGTTGACAAAATGCCTGGTGTGTCTCTCTCTGTCAGGGCTTTGAATTTGGGAACACCAAAACGGCTGTGCCCCCCGCCCCTCGCACTCCACAGCCCAGGCACCTCCAGCCCATCGTTGTCCCTACCGATCGGGCTCCGCCCCTGTCCTGCCCCGACCCCCTCCTCAAAACCCCCGGCATGGAGAAAGGGGAACCCCCCAGGTACGAGGACCAGCCGCTGAGCCTGGAGAGCATCGCCCTCACCAAAGCTACAGAGCAAGGGCTGGACCGGGAACTGACCCACAGCTTGGACAAGCTGACCCTGGACCCGTCAGCGGGCCCGGAGAACGGGACCGGCGCCGTGCCGGACGGGACCCAGGAGGAGAACGCGGAACAGGCGGTTCTGGAGGTCCCGGACACGGCGGCGTTGCTGCCCCTCCACGACCCTGACCTCTACCTGGAGATGGTGAAGTCCACCCGCTCGGTGCCCGGCTACACCGAGGTGGCATACCCGGACTACTTCGGGCACGTGGCGCCGAATGTCCGCGAGCCCATCCTGGAACGAGTCTACGGGGTTCAGAGGTGAGTGGGCGGAAAGGACGGGGCACCCGGGGTCACCTTAACCGCTGTTACATCTGCCTTTTCAATCAGATGTGTTTTTTTAGTGTTTGAATGTGTAACGTGTGTTCAAGGTTCAAGGTTATCTTTATTGTCCCACTAGGGGAAATTTGTTATGCACCAAGCGTTCTCTTACTGACAGAATACAAAGGGACTACATCAACAACAGCAACAAACAGTAAATTACAATTTTTTACAAAATTATTTATGTGTATTAATTGTATTAATAATTGTACATAAGATTGCTAAATAAATTATTGTTTTTATTTTATGCATTTTTAAATTTTTAATTGCAGTGCTTTTAGAACTGATAAAAATGCAGTGTTTTGCTCCAGTAAAGAAAAGTGATTAATTTTTTGTTTTCAGCTCTCAGAGAATGAGCTGTGTGTCAGATGTCTCAGACTTTCATTACATCAGGCTGTCAGTTAGCCTCCACAGGCAGCCTGGTCTGGACTTACAGGTTCTCCTCCCTCAACAGGACCAAGATCTTCCAGGACATCGAGAGACTTATCCACCCTGGTGACATTCTGGATAAAGTCGTTTATGACCTGGATCTGCAAAGGTCAGTCCCTGTACTGTTTTAAACATAGAGCACAGTAGAGTTCTGTCTCTCTCTCTTTCTTTCTTTCTTTCTTTCTTTCTTTCTTTCTTCCTTTCTCTCTCTTGCTACATTAACTCACCAGAGTTTTCATATGATTCACACCAGTGAGTGTAAGTTGTATGAACGTTTAATCAATGTTTATGAAAAATCAACACTCGCTAAAGTAAACAAAGTCTTGAGACAGCGTCCTGTCGTGAGTCATTTTTTTTACACTGGAGCCGTGAAAGGATGGAATATAAGCTGGAAATGAAACTGCATTTTACACTCCGAAGTATTACTCATAAAAACAACATGCATTTTCTGTCCTCATTTGTGATGGATCAGCTGTAAATTGGCTGTAAATGTGCTGACTCTCCAAGTAAAATCATCTTATCGTGATATAATTGACTCCTGAGTTACAACTCAGAAAAGAAGAAGAAGTTGTGTATTGAATAATTAGTGTGTTCTGTCCATCCCTGTGTTGTAGCTGTTTTATCAGTTCAACTGAATTTTCAGCAGACTCTCCTCTTGGCTCTCTCTCTTGTTTTTTATTTTTTTTTGGGGGGGGGGGGTTGTTTGTTTGTTTTTTGTTGTTGTTTTTTTTTCTTGCAACGCACTCTTGTTTTGTTTTGTTTTGTTTTGTTTTGTTTTGTTTTGTTTTGTTTTGTTTTGTTTTGTTCTTTGGGAAGTCCATTGATCTGACTCCTGGGTCAATAGCTGCGTCTGCTGGCTGAGCAGAGAGTGCAATAAAACAGGAGGGGCCCATTTCAGTAATGGTGTACTTGTCCAGGCAATTCCCTAAGAGCTGACCCCCCCCCAACTGGCCCCCCCGCCCCCCCCAATTTGACTAGGGAGATATCACTAAGTGAACCGTACAGACAGACAGAGGAACATTAAGAGTGAACATTAAAAAGTTTTCGTCCCTAGCACGGCCAGGGGGGTCTTTGTGGACTGCGGTGGAGCCGCGCGCGGTTTTAGTTTGAAGGATCAGATCGTTGTCATGGTCACATGGGAGCGTGGGGCCGGTTTTTCGTTGTAAGCGGCGTACTTCTCTGACTCACAGAGCCGAGGGAGAGTTTAGTGGAAATCGGTGTGTGTTTGGCCTCATTTGTGTCGGTTTGGAAGCCTGAGGTTGAATGTAGGCCAGTGAGTCTCTGCGTTTGTCTTTCAGCGTCCCGGTCGTAACCGACGGAGAGACACTCAAGTTCAACTCGCAGTTTGAGTCTGGAAATCTCCGGAAGGCCATACAAGTCAGAAAGTGAGTGTTCCCTCCTTCGCAGCGAGACTCTGTAAAGGGGCTCTGTCCTTTTACACGCCTCTTTGTCTGCACACCCTCACCACACGATTTTAAACATTAGACTTTTCCTTTACACATCTATAACACAAGTAAGACATGTAAGGAATGTAACCCAGTGTGACAGAACAGACGTTACTTTCCACCCTGTAACAGTGTACATGCTATGGTTTGATGACCATACAGTAGTGTCCACCCTGTGATGGTATGCATGCCGTGGTTTGATGATGAGACAGCAGTTTTCACCCCGTAAGGGTATACATGCTATAATTTGATGTCCACACATTAGTGTCCACCCTGTAAAGGTGTACATACTATGGTTTGATGACGGGGCAGCAGTGTCCACCCTGTAACGGTGCACACGCTGTGGTCTGATGTCTCTCTCAGGAACGAGTACGACCTGATCCTAAACTCGGACATTAACAGTAACCATTACCACCAGTGGTTTTACTTTGAGGTGAGCAACATGAGTGTGGGTCAGCCTTATCGCTTCAACATCATCAACTGTGAGAAATCCAACAGCCAGTTCAACTATGGTAAGCATCCCTGACACACCAGTTAGCATGGGCCCACTCAGAACCACACACTACCAGTGGTGTCAGGACTATGCCAGGAATCTGTGGCCTGGAAGAGGTCTGTCTTTGTGTGTGTGTGTGTGTGTGTGTGTCTCTGTGTGTAGGTATAACTGGGGAAAGATTGTTCATGTTTAAGTCTTAACAGAGGTAAAAGTTGTGTGAATATGTGAGTTTGCATTTGTATGTGTGTGACAGAGAGAGCAGTGTGTATATATGTGTGTGAATATGTGTATCTATGAAGGGGAGAGAAAGGTTTTGAGTGTGTGTCTGTGTCTGTGTGTGTGTGTGTGTGTGTGTGTGTGTGTGTGTGTCTCTCTGTGTGTGTGTGTGTGTGTGTGTGTCTGTCTCTCTGTGTGTGTGTGTGTGTGTGTGTGTGTGTTTATTTCTGTATGTGGTCTAACCCTGACATTCACTGAGTTTACCCGGCAGGTGTTCTGTGTGTCCTCTCATGTTGAATGCTGTGCTGTAGTGAGTGTTGAACAGAGAAATGGAGTGAAATCTGTGTTATACGTTGTGTTTTTTTTGTCAGGAATGCAGGTGCTGATGTATTCTGTACAAGAGGCCATCAGTGGCAGTCCCTGCTGGGAACGCACTGGACTGGACATCTGTTACTACAAGTACGTCTCTATGATAAACACCAGCCTGCCAGCAGGGGGCGACATCACACATCCCTGCCTATGTCATTACCAAGGAGAAAAGAATAAAATACAATTTCACTCAGTTAAACAAAGTACTTTGTGCGTATATTTAGGCGCTGATACGACAAGTCATTGCTCAGTAACTTAAATTTTCTAATATTTTCTCTTCTTCTTCTCGCTCAGGAACCATTTCTCTCGAAGTTCCATTGCAGCGGGAGGTCAAAAGGGCAAATCCTACTACACCATGACATTCACTGTGACCTTTCAACACAAAGACGACGTCTGTTACTTTGCCTACCATTACCCTTACACCTACTCTGCCCTAAAGGTACTATACCACTACACCTGTACTCTAAAGGTACTGTACCACTACACCTGTACTCTAAAGGTACTATACCACTAGACCTCCTGTACTCTAAAGGTACTATACCACTACACCTCCTGTACTCTAAAGGTACTATACCACTACACCTGTACTCTAAAGGTACTGTACCACTACACCTGTACTCTAAAGGTACTATACCACTAGACCTCCTGTACTCTAAAGGTACTATACCACTAGACCTCCTGTACTCTAAAGGTACTGTACCACTAGACCTCCTGTACTCTAAAGGTACTGTACCACTACACCTGTACTCTAAAGGTACTATACCACTACACCTGTACTCTAAAGGTACTATACCACTACACCTCCTGTACTCTAAAGATACTATACCACTACACCTGTACTCTAAAGGCACTATACCACTAGACCTCCTGTACTCTAAAGGTACTATACCACTAGACCTGTACTCTAAAGGTACTATACCACTAGACCTCCTGTACTCTAAAGGTACTATACCACTAGACCTCCTGTACTCTAAAGGTACTGTACCACTACACCTGTACTCTAAAGGTACTATACCACTACACCTGTACTCTAAAGGTACTAAACCACTACAACTGTACTCTAAAGGTACTAAACCACGTCCCCTACACCTCCTGTACTCTAAAGGTACTGAACTACTACAATTACTTTAATCTACAGTTACTAAATGCCTCTCCTCTAATGGTACTAAACCACAACCCATACCCCTCCTCCACTCCAAGGGTACTGAAGCACTACACTAAAGTCTGCTCTGAATGTACTGATCTCCTACAAAAACACGTGTTAATCTGTGAGCACTAAACGGTTACACTCACATCTGTCCTGTTCCGAAATCCCCTCCTCACTCGGGAAAATATGAATCAAAGACAGACTGTGGACTTTACTGGAACCGGTTTCCTTTGAATCCGGGCGTTGTTTTCCCCTCGCATGTCATTCGGTCTCCAGGGGCTTTTTGACGCTGCACAGAGATACATGTGTGGGCCGTTTGGATGATCCATATACTGACGCAGGCAGGGAGCAGGCGTGCGAGCGCGTCGACGGACGGAATCCTGACGAGATGTCCGTGCGTTAACCTCAGCTCTCTGATGGTCTGTGTCTTTAGATGCACCTGCGGAAGCTGGCGGAGATGCGGACCCCTCAGATCTACCTGAGAGAGGACGTCCTGTGTGAAACTCTGGGAGGAAACCTCTGCCCGCTCCTCACCATCACTGCCACGCCCGAGTCCTCCCACAACGACCACCTCTGCCAGTTCAGTACGTAGGAAACCAGTGCCAAACCAGTAATACCGGCTCGTCAGCCCCACCAATCACAGACCACCCGTAAACAGCCACAGAACACTCCTAACCAATTACAGACCTCTCTTAACCAACGAGAAACCATTTCTAACCAATCACAGGCCACTCCTAACCAATCACAGACCACGTCTAACCAATTACTGAGCACTTCTTGCCAGTGAGAGACCACTCCACATCAATCACAGACGATTTCTGAACAGACATTACTCCTCACTAATCAGAGACCACTCCTAACCAATTGCAGACCACTTCCGATCAGGAACCACTCTTAACCAATCAGAGAGGCAGATTCGCTCTGTCGTCTTAATGTTGGTTGATGAGTACTTAGACTGAAGGAAGCTAAATCTACTCAAAGCATTTTTCCACGCTGATCTGGGTTCTGGCACTTTGTACTTGAGAAAAATCCTAAAATGTACTCTAAGGATTTAAGATTTAGCCTAAAAAAATCAGTGGTAACAGATTCTCTCTCTCTCTCTCTCTGAAAAAAAAAAGAAATACAGTTTGGGCAATTTTCTATTATCTATTTATCTATTAATGAAAAAGGGCAAAGAGAATAAGCAATTAGACACCAAACAAAACCAAACAAGACCAAACAAAACAAAACTAGACGAAACAAAAAGAAAAAAAAACCCCAACTGTGGAAAGACATCAGCTCGCGTAACTATATGGCTGTGACTGCTGACGTATTGTTAGTTTTTCACATTTCATTTCATTTTAATATTGGCTAAAAATAAAAATTGTTTGCTTCTGGTGCTGTGTAGCTGTTTCAATACAGGGTCGTAAAAACCACAAACTCACACACACACACACACACACACACACACAGATACAGTCTCACTCATGTCCCCTGTCTGTCCTGCGTGCCCAGGGAACCGTCCGGTGGTGTTCCTGACGGCACGGGTTCACCCCGGCGAGACCAACGCCAGCTGGGTCATGAAGGGCACGCTGGAGTTTCTCATGGGGCCCAGCACACAGGCCCAGTGTCTGAGAGAGGCCTACATCTTCAAAATAGTACCCATGCTAAACCCGGACGGCGTCATCAACGGAAAGTACGTCAAAACACACGCACACATGCATGCACGCGCACACACACACACACACACGCACACGCACACGTGCGCAAGCCCAGTGTCTGGCAGAAGCTTACACCTTCAAAATAGTGCCCTACACTGAGTCATCAACAGCAAGCACATTCACACATACACACACATACACACACACACACACACATACACACACACATATACACACACACACACACACACATACACACGCACACACACACACACACACACACACACAAATACATGTGTATACATCTACACCTTCTCACACACACACTTCTCTGTTTTTTTGGGGTTTTGTTTTTTTTTGACTTGGTGTAATCTTACTCTGGGATAAGGTACTCCTTCTAACTTTTTCTATTTTAAAAATTGTTTCAAAATTGCGCTCTCTCTCTCTCTCTTTCTCTTTCTCTCTCCCCCCCCCCCTCTCTGTCCAGTCACCGTTGTTCTCTGAGTGGGGAGGATCTGAACAGGCAGTGGCAGAATCCCAGTCCAGAGTTGCACCCCACAGTCTACCACACCAAAGGCCTTCTGCAGTACCTCGCTGCCACACACAGAACACCGCTGGTGAGAACTGTGCCAGGCCTGCGCATGTGTGTGGTGTGTGTGTGTGTGTGGTGTGTGTGGGTGTGTGGTGTGTGTGTGTTGTCTTGCTGTATTTTTTTTGTGTTAATCTGATCTTTATCTGTCTGTGTGTGTGTGTGTGTGTGTGTGGTGTGTGTGTGTGTGTGGTTGTGTGTGTGTGTTGTCTTGCTGTAGTTTTCTGTGTTAATCAGATATGTCTCTGTGTGTGTGTGTGTGTGTGTGGGTATGTGTGTGTGGTTGTGTGTGTGTGTTGCCTTGCTGTAGTTTTCTGTGTTAATCTGATATGTCTCTGTGTGTGTGTGTGTGTGTGTGGTGTGTGTGTGTGTGGGTATGTGTGTGTGGTTGTGTGTGTGTGTGTTGTCTTGCTGTAGTTTTCTATGTTAATCTGATATGTCTGTGTGTGTGTGTGTGCGTGTGTGTGTGTGTGTGTGTGTGGTGTGTGTGGGTATGTGTGTGTGGTTGTGTGTGTGTGTTGTCTTGCTGTAGTTTTCTGTGTTAATCTGATATGTCTTTGTGTGTGCGTGTGTGTGTGTGTGTGTGTGTGTGGTGTGTGGGTATGTGTGTGTGGTTGTGTGTGCGTGTTGTCTTGCTGTAGTTTTCTGTGTTAATCTGATATGTCTTTGTGTGTGTGTGTGTGTGTGGGTATGTGTGTGTGGTTGTGTGTGTGTGTTGTCTTGCTGTAGTTTTCTGTGTTAATCTGATATCTCTCTCTCTCTCTGTGTGTATGTGGTTGTGTAGGTGTTCTGTGATTACCACGGCCACTCGCGGAAGAAGAATGTGTTTATGTACGGCTGCAGTGTGAAGGAGACTGTGTGGCAAACCAATGTTAACGCCACTTCCTGTGACCTGCACGAGGACCTGGGATACCGAGTATGAACACACACACACACACACACACACTCACACACACACTCAGGTTACAGAAAAACTGAAATAAACTTCAGTTTGTAGACACACACACACAGACAGAGAAATGTTCCCACACTAAAACTCACACACTTTTATGCATAAATCATAACTGTGTAGGAGTTATTGGCTAAAATCTCTGAATTCTCACCCTTAGTCTGTTTTCATCTGCAAAATAAAATTCAAAATAAAATACTTTCATACCTCTATCAGTAAAACACATTAATGTTGACACCGTTCTGCACAATGATCCCCTTCATTTCACTGTAAGATTGTGTTTGAGGGCTTAATGATATTTACACAGGCTGTAATACTCTAAACCAGGCCTGTGTGGGAAAAGGAGTTTTCCAGCCTCAGATTTTAATTGTGGTTCAAAGAATCCTCTTCCTCTTTCACCTCCTCACCTTCCTCCTCCACCTCCTCCTCTTCCACCTCCCCCTCTTCCTCCCCCACCTCCTCCTCTTTCTCTTTCACCTCCTCACCTTCCTCCTTCACCTCCTCCTCTTCTTCCTTCACCTCCTCACCCTCCTCCTCCACCTCCTCCTCTCCCTCCGCGCTCAGACTCTGCCAAAGATCCTGTCTCAGATGGCCCCTGCCTTCAGCCTGGCGAGCTGCAGCTTTGTGGTGGAGCGATCGAAGGAGGCCACGGCACGCGTGGTGGTGTGGAGGGAGATCGGAGTTCAGCGCAGTTACACCATGGAGAGCACGCTGTGTGGCTGCGACCAAGGCAAATACAAGGTAGCCTGTGTGTGTGTGTGTGTGTGTGTGTTAGTGTACTACTTAAGAGTAGAAAGATATGAGTTAGAAAAAAAAAATTGTGAGTAAGTGTGTTTATAGAAGTGTATGTGACTGTGTGATTGAGCAGTCAGTAAAATAGTTTGTGAGAGACTGTGTGAACATGTTTTTTGATTGACTGTGTGCAAAGTATATAAAGTATCAGTAAACATCACCACACCATGCTGAGAGAGACACACGGAGACGGTTAGAGAGAGAGAGACAAAGAAACAAAGTGAGAGAGAGAGACAGTGAGAGAATATGAGAGAGAGACAGACAGACAGCGGAAGAGTATGAGAAAGAGAGACAGTGAGACAGTATGAGAGAGAGACAGACAGACAGCGGAAGAGTATGAGAGAGAGAGAGACAGTGAGAGAGTATGAGAGAGAGACAGACAGACAGACAGACAGACAGCGGAAGAGTGTGAGAGAGAGAGAGACAGTGAGAGAGTATGAGAGAGAGAGAGAGACAGTGAGAGAGTATGAGAGAGAGACAGACAGACAGACAGCGGAAGAGTGTGAGAGAGAGAGAGACAGACAGACAGACAGCGGAAGAGTGTGTGAGAGAGAGAGAGACAGACAGACAGACAGTGGAAGAGTGTGAGAGACAGACAGACAGACAGACAGACAGCGGAAGAGTGTGAGAGAGAGAGAGAGACAGACAGACAGTGGAAGAGTGTGAGAAAGAGAGACAGACAGACAGACAGACAGACAGTGGAAGAGTGTGAGAGAGACAGACAGCGGAAGAGTGTGAGAGAGAGACAGACAGCGGAAGAGTGTGAGAGAGAGACAGACAGCGGAAGAGTGTGAGCGACCCAGGCCCTGACCCGTCGACACGTTACCTGCGGTCTGTATTTCTCATCACGAGGTTTTTAATGTGATCAGCAGATGGCACTGTCGTCTCACACCATCTGCTGTAACAGTCCGTTTCTCACAGTCCATTTCTCTTTGTCTCAACAAACACACACACACACACACACACACACAAACGCCTTCTGCTCTTAGAACCAACACCCCCCCCCCCCCCGTGGCGCGCTCCATTTCAAACCTCCGGCCCAGGACGCACGAGGAGCGAACGCGAGGGAGAGCCCTCTCCCGCAGGAGCGGAGGAGCAGCATAATTGTGTACTCCACCGCTCCTCTGGCAGGAGAGGACGACAGCTTTGGCACCGAACCAAACCTTCTGGTTCTCGTTCCGTGAAGTCAACGCGCTGTTCTTCCCCAAACAAAACCAATTATCACGGCTGTACGCCGCGTTTCCACTCTTTGAACTGGACTTTCGTTAGGACTAGCGTCACGGGAACTGCCAGGGAGAAAGACGGCGTCGAGCGTTGTCCGAACACCGCGTTCTAACCGTTACGTTACCGCTTTCTTCTGGACAGCTGCCGTCTCAGGCCGTCCTGTCGGAAATGTTATCTGCATCATGCCAGTCTTGGCCATAATTAATAATAACGGGTGTTCAAAGACATAAGTTGTGAATAATGTGATTGAAAAATATGGTAGTGTTTACCTTATCAGGAGAAAGATTGGCTTTAAATCTCAGAGTCGGGAATAAACGGTAACATTGTTGAAGGAGCGGTGTGACGGCCTACTCCTGGGAAATTATGAGTGAGATTAGCCTAAGGGTTGTGTTTTAAGCCAGAATAAATAAATATCCAACTGCAGTTGGCACCTTCGCAGCCTCTGCTCTGAGGTTCCAGCAACTTTCCACTGTTTGAGTTTCAGAAAAGGAAAGTAAAGTTTCTCAATCCTCAAATCCTGTGGTTTTCTGACCTGGCGTAAGGTTGCGTGTGTGCGTGTGTGTGTGTGTGAGAGAGAGAGAGAGAGAGAGGGATGTGTGCATTTAATTTTGCTAATGTAGTTGAACGTTTTACTAAAAGTACACTATCCTACTGGGGGCGCCTTGTTAAACTAGGGTCAACATCATAGTCCCCTCTTGTAAAAAAACAAACAAACAACAAAATCCCTAAAGAAAGAAAAAAAAAATATATTTTTTTTTTACAGAAGATGTTGTTATTGGCCAAACTAAAGTGTGAAGGTGTTTTTTTGTGTATGGTTAGGTTGTTATTCGTTCCTTTGGTTAAAACGGAAGTCATTGTAAGGTCTGGCCCACAGTCTGTGTGCGTGTGTGTGTGCGTGCGTGCGTGCGTGCATGTGTGTGTGTGCGTGTATGCGTGTATGTGTGTTTGAGTGTGTGCGTGTGTGTGTGTGAGATGAAAGGAGCTGGAATGGTCAGATACTCCTGGGTGTAGAGAGATTAGGTCACACAGTGGTCACCTCGTGCGTTGTCTGAAAGCCACCCAAAACCATCTCCTCTGCGCCGTTTTCTCTGGAAGGCCTCCACGTCTAATGAGGGAATTTGTGCTTTTTATGTGAGGCTTGATAAATCTTGACACTACATTTGAAACCATTTATCTTATAATGGCCATTACTGTTCCTTTTGAAAACAATGCAGCTTTCAAACATGTGTATGTGTGTGTGTTTGTGTGTATGTGTGTGTGTTTGTGTTCACAGGGTCTTCAGATCGGTACCAGGGAGTTGGAGGAAATGGGTGCCCAGTTTTGTATTGCTCTTCTCAGGCTAAAGAGACTCACTTCACCCCTGGAGCTCCGAAACCACGCTCACTTACTAGACGTGGAGAACGACCTCATCGACACGCGTTGCAAAATCACCAGGTAAACGCACGTCAGAAAAGACGCAGCCGATTCAAAAACCGCCGCGCCTCTGTTCGTCGCTCATTATTCCAACGCAAAAGAACCCCCAGCATTCACCAAACTGAAATTTTATTTGCAGCACGATAAGTTAAATTATCATCCGACAGTTGGACTCATATCCTCTTCTTCCTGCCTTCTCTACCGACCTAAAAGCCCAAAAAGCAGTCACAGCACACACACACACACACACACACACACAAAAAGTAAAACGGAAATAAACAGCCGTGAGGGGCTGTTTTCTTTGTTGTCCAGCCAAATCCGCTGTAGACAGACTCCTTATTATTTCATGTGAAAGGAAGACGGTTTGTCTCAGATATTACACAGATGTGTCACATAAAACTGAGTCTTAAAAGGCTCGTTTTGGGTGCGACCAAACGTGGCGATCCTGTGAAGTGCCTTCGTGCTGTTCGGCGTATGAATCTGTAGTTTATTAGTAAATAAGAGCTGAGAAAAGGGCCTTTGTTTGAACTTTCCTGGCGTGTGGCTAAAGTCAGACAGACAGAGGAGGATAGAGACCCTGCGTGATGATTGACAGCTGCTTCATGGAATATTTATGACATATTACGAGACAGAAACCTGTTGTGATAAACATGGTGATGTCAGAGTCTGGGAAGCTTCTAGAACAAATGTTTCTGTCTCTCCCTTGTGTGTCTGTATATGTGTATGTGTGTGTGTGTAAGTGTGTTTGTATGTGTGTGTGTCTGTAATAGATAACACACACACACACACATACACACACTCCCATAGCCCCTCCCTGACAGGGCATGTCTAATGGACAGTAATACTTGACTCCCAGTCACTCTGGGATCTTAACACTTTACTCAAGAAAGCACTTTGTCCATTCTCCTCATTACCCCGGCAAGTAATCACCTGATCAAAGTCAGCTAATCCACTTTGAGTCTGCCCAAAGCGTCGGGGAGGGCAGGAGGCCACGTCTGCCCCCACTCCCTTCTACCGTCTCTCCGGGATCCAGTTTCCCAATCCGTCACACCATTAAAACCATTAAAAACCCACTAAAACCATTCCAACCGCTAGACCACAAAAACATTAAACCATTTAACTGCTTAACAAGAGCCTCATGAAACAGTCATCAGGCTGAGATTGGAATCGGGCCCCTCCTCGGATGGCTGGGCAGGGCTGGACTGGCCTGGGCTGGGTTGGGGGTTGGGGGGGTGAATTTGAGAGTGGGGTGCGGTTGGTTGATGCTGTGTGGAGTTATGCTGTGGTGGTTTAAGTGGGTTTTTCGGTTAATCCTCTAGGATTTGACCGCTCGTTACGCTTATCGGCCGCAATGAATAGCGTGGTTTAGTTCGTGTTTAAAAAAAAAAAAAGAAAGAAAAACAAAAGATACCACAACGCTTGTGTTGTGGTCTTTGTGGAGTCGATGTAGCGTTTGCATGCTGAATGGTGAGCACGCCACAAAATGTAATGCATCTCCTGGGAAGCAAAAAAAACCCCAAAAACAAACGAAAAAAAACCCGTTTGAACTCAAAAGTGGGGTGTTGAACGTTTATGAGTTTGCATTGACCTCCTTTGAAAAGATATCGGTGTGTGATGCAATGTTCAGATGCAGTCAGTGACTTGCTGTGCTTAGTGTGTGATCAGTCGAGGTCTCTTTTGTTATGAGATTTCTTATTATGATTAACCTGGCTGGTTTATGTCACCTGTGCCTTTATGTGGCACTTTGACCACACCGAGCTCTCTCAGCACCGACACAAAAAAAAAAAAATCCAATTTTTTTCCCATCTTTATCATTATTTTCTTTTGAGTTGACTCGTCTGGTTTTAAGCAGTTTGGAAGGATGTCTGTAAGATGTAAGCAGCTCTAAAACATCATCAGTTATGTTCTGTACAGTTCCCTGTGTTGTATGAAAAACAGAAGAAAGGAGATTAGTGGGAGTGACCAGTGAGAGGAGAAACTGGTGACTGCCTGACCAGTCTTGATATCTCTTAGAACAAACACACAGGAGCTTTCTGTGATGAGCGCTTGTGATGTACCTTCACAAGTCAGCCCCATACAGTCATGCCTGTACACGTCACTATAATTCCAGCCACCAGGTGGAGCTCTACCCCCCAGCGTGTGCTTGAGCAGCTAAATAAAAATCCTCTCTCACCACTGCGGTGTATACAGGCCGGCATGACAGCTGTTTCTCAGGATACTACATCTTGATAGGGTGTTAAGACGCTGACACTGATAGGCAGTCGTTTGACTGACAGATGAGGGTTGAGTTGCCGTGGCGACGGTTAACGTGTCGTTCCTCTCCACCCTCAGCCCCACCACGTACGTGATGGAGGAAGACGAGCCGGCGTTCCTGGAGGAGGTGGACTACAGCGCCGAGAGCAACGACGAGATCGAACCGGACATGGATCCGGAATTCCACGACAACCCGGCTCTGACGGATCCGCTCTCCGACTCGGAAATCAACAACCAAGACTCTCTCATCTGACTCGCCGACCCACAAAACAGCATAAAACCACTTAACCACTAACAAACGCTTCACTTAAAACCCCTGCCTGGGAAGGCTGTCCACCATTAGCACCAGTGCAGTAGCTGTAGCCTGTTACCAACGCTATGGGCAGAACCCCGACGCCATGGCAACCAGCTCAGCCCGCACCCACCTCGGCCTGCTCTGCCTTACCTCTCTGGCACAGAGATAGTTAGACAATATTACCCAAAGATAACAGGATTACACAAATGTTACAGGAGCCACACCAGAGAGAGACAGAGAGAGAGAGAATATTTTAGAAACCTGGATGTTTAAATGGTCACGAAACAAATGCAATTCGATGGTGAATGTAGTGTTACCCTCACAGTTATGTGTGTGTTTGTCTAAATGTCCTCACACTGGGGGGGGGGGGGGGGGGGGGGGGGGGGGGGGTGTTCACCGTCTTTACTCACTCAGTGGGATTTTTTGTTTGTTTGTTTTTTGGTCAGTTATCGTTACCAGGGGAACGGTAGTAGAATGATATGTTTTTATTTTTGCACATAGCTTTGGTTTTGAGAACATGCTGAGGCATACTGGCACTAGCTGTGCTCTTGGGATTTACTTGTTGACAGCGATTTGTTTGTTTGTTTATTTGTTTGTTATCCTTTGTCGTACTTGTACAGAGTGCATGACATATCTATGTTGTCTTTTTAATTTATTTTATTTGTTTTATTCAAGAAGATGATTAGAAACCCATAAACAGTGCAGATTGTGTCTGTGTGTGTGTGTGTGTGCGTGTGTGTATGTGTGCGCATTTGAGAAGAGAAAAAAAAAAACACACAAATGCTTGAATAGCCAGAGGCCTGAAATGTGTATGGGAGATCAGATCAAACACACTGTTCAGTTTTGTCAGACTGTAACACAAGTACGCCTACTGTGTCACTGGAATTGTGGGAAATAAATGTGCAATGAAATCATCTAATCACACCTGTGCCCGTGTTTTTCCCCCTCTCTCTGTATGTTATGTTTGATGGATGGATGGATGGATTATACACATATTCACACTCAACAGAAATGCACTCAGAGAGAGAGAGAGAGAGAGAAAAGCATGTGTTAGGCAGACAGAGAGAGAGAGATAAGCGAATGATAGACAGGCAGGGAGAGAGAGAGAGAGAGAGATAAGTGAGTGTTAGACAGGCAGAGAGAGAGATAAGCGAGTGATAGACAGGCAGAGAGAGAGAGATAAGTGAGTGTTAGACAGGCAGAGAGAGAGATAAGTGAGTGATAGACAGGCAGAGAGAGAGAGAGAGAGATAAGTGAGTGTTAGGCAGAGAGAGAGATAAGCGAGTGATAGACAGGCAGAGAGAGAGAGACAGGGGAAGAGAAGTGTGAGGTGGATGGGTAGAGTGAGGCTGGAATTTGAATCTGTTGTCCGGTTAAAACACGCTTACACTCATCATTTCACTGCCTCCTGTCTTCCCTCTCTTCTCTCTTTCCTTTCTCTCTTAACTGTTCCCTATATCACACAAAGCAAAAGACAACAGTCCAGCTGCTGAAAAGACAAATCAGATCCTCTGTCAGCCCTGTCTCAAAACACACACACACACACACACACACACACACACAGTAGTGTTTGGCAGAAATTGTCCTCCTGTAGGAACTACCATCATCACTCATTCCTGTAAAGCCAAGCAAAGCAGCTGCTTACTGGATTCTTAACTAACAAAAAACAGGAGAGCGTCTGTCTTTACCATTGACTCATGACCATGATTAATATTACTGTTACTATACTCTTACCGTTAGGGTTGTTTGTATGTGACGCCCCCCCCCCAGCGGCAGGTTGGCTGGACTCACTGGGACACACATTGACGCCGTCTCGGTTGTAAACTGCTGGTTTAAAAGTTGAGACAGGGCACCAGACGCCAGGAGAGATGGACAGAATCACTCACACAAGGACATGAGATAGCTATAACGCACACACACACACACACACACACACACACATCATCTGCTCTCATTAGAACCTCAATGCACATACATTCGTACCATGCATACAGAAGTCAGTCTACACACATATGTTCTCAATTCACAGATTTACAGTTTAAAATACAGTCATAAATCATAAATCTTTGTGTGCAAACGTGGTGATGAGTAAAAAAGAACTGACTATCTTCTATGAGTGATTCATCGGAAACAGGAAAACAGGACAGAAAATTCCACACAATTTTACGCAAGTTGTGAAATCATTGCCTTTTTTTTTTTTTAGTTATTTTGAAGTTACTGACACCTTTAATTACGGCGGTGTCTTGTACTTACTAAAAGGCAATTGAGTATTACGTCAATAGTTATTCTGTTTACTCAAAGCGCTGCTGAGCGAATCTAATTTGTGTTCGTATTAATGTTCTATTTAGACATGGAAACGTTATTGATCCTCCACAAATTTGCCCCGTATTGGTGCAGCCCATTACAGTAATCAACCGTTTGCTATTCCAGATAAATAAGCTAAACTGTAGAATCAGTCAATCGCCTGTCTCGTTACCTTTCAAAAATGCATTTGAAATCTCTTTTTTTGGCTAATGAATCGGCTCGTGGCATCTGCTGCACAGTGTGTGGGCTTCGGTACAGGATCTTGGATTAATAGCAGGTTTGCGAGGGAGAGATTCAGAAAAACACATTGAGGAAAACACAGAGGGCCTTTGCTCTCTGCACCTGCACCCACCACTGTGCCAAAACTAGTTGGCACAATGAATAAGTAGTCAGCGATGACAAAGAAGGCTCGACGGAACTGCCCAAATAAGGAGTTCCTTTAAGGCCTATCAGCTTATTGGCTGAAACAGTGTAAAATGAACTGCTGTTGTCCATATCTCTAAATTGTCCTCTTTTCTTAGTCGGTGAGTAACTTCCAAACACAGACATTACATTCTGCTTAAGGGTACGGACACGTTTGCATTGTTCATATACATAATCAATGCAGCGCTTTGAGTAAATCAAATCTAAACACCTGCGCACGCAGACACAAGTACAAATATAGTACATAATTCTGAAACGAATAATGCAAGCTATGTACACCCGAATATGACTCTCTCTCTCTTTCTCTCTCTCTCTCTCTCTAGCACACACAAACGGACACGCATAACTCAGCACACACAAATGCTTCTCACAATGTCCTTTATGGATATGTGAATTATTTAGCTGTCTAAGAAAGAGAGTTATTGATTGATTAGCTATTTTATGAATAATTTAGTTGTGGAAATGTAGGTTGGGGGTGCGGGGTGGGATGGGATGGGATGGGAGTGGTGCTGCTTTAGACCTTGAAGAAAAGCATTATGGGATACGAAAGGGTCACAGCAAGTGGAGGTCAGTCGCAGAAAAGGAAACGTGGCCGTCATTTGAGACGAGTCGCTGGAAAAGGACAACGTGCCCTTAACATAAAATACAATATAGGGCGAGCATATCAATAAAGATCTTTGTGGTTATATGTTAAAAGGGGAAATTGCTTCTTCTTCTTTTTTTTTTTTTTAACTGGCCCCCGCTAAAGGGACGATAATAATCTTGTTTTGAGATATGACTTTCCTGTGAAAGGTAGCATCTGGTCGACATCAAACACTTTCTACTGTTAAATCACTGACCTGATAATGTTTATATAATGTTATTATGTTATATGATAAACAGTACCTCTCTCGTTGACCGCTGTTGATTTCGCTATTTGCCTCTAATAACTTAAAAAAAAAAAACTTTAGAAGAACAATAATTCCTCATTGATCAATAGACGCTCTAATAAGGAGACTGGATAAAAATGAAACTTTTTCTCACACTGAGATGATGAAAGAGAGAACTTAGAGACCGATGGTCGATGAAGCGTTTGTATTACTATTCTAAGTTCAGTTCATGCTTCATTTAGTTCCGTTCAATGACCACTGACTCTCCTCGTTAGCAATGCTAATGGCACGGCCACTGGAGGGGAAAAAGAGCATACAGTGGGGTGAACACGGTGCACTGGAGCACCTGAGTCGTGATACTCTAAACCATAGATCATTGATCTACATGACTGTTTCCTACACAGCCGGACAGTTCAACCATATTTAAATATAGCAGACCTTTAAAAACTGTACTCCTATATAGCTTGGAAAATCCATAAGTCTTGTGCCCCTGTACAAGGACGCAAAAAGCAACGGTAAACGAGGATAGGATAATGAATAGACGTTGCACACGCACGTGGCACTAACGGTTTCCGCGGTTTTCCGGTGTTAAGCCCTGGTTTTGGCATTCATCTTCATTTGACACTTCGCAGTTTCGCAGCTAACCACAAAAGCTCATAGCTGACCGCACGTTCTCCGTGCGCAAAGCTGTATTTGTTCTGTTGTCTCTCTTAAAAAATGCATCAATCCGAGAGAGCGAAAGGTGAGGATGCACTATCGCTGGAAGAGTGCCACTTCGGTGAAAAATTCATGAGAGATTTTTTTCCGCTTCTTCTTCCTCTAAGTCCCTGTACTTGTGGAGAGCAAAAGCATTTTTATCATTCTTGGTTTAAGCATTTTCCCTCTCACTGGACAGATTTTCACCGGCACTAAACTGTTTTTTTTAAATTATCTGTAAACCATACAGTATATGACTGGTGCTTTGACCTGTTTGTTATACTTTTATGTTAAAACGTAACCATCTTCAGAAGAGTTTCCGAGTAAAATGTCAAATCGCTCCGTGAAACACAGATTTGTTTTACCCCAATCACCTCATACTGTGAGCCTCTGCCAGTGATTCACTTCCAAACAGAGCAAAACAATTTGGACCGGCATTATTGTATTTTGTAAAAAGCATTAAGCCCTCCAGCAATTAGTTAGAGCTTAAAGCACAGTGTCAAAACAACTCTATCGACCCGAGGATTGATCAGTTGACTCATTATTTTTTATCTCCTCTCGTGCACGGGCCGTAAAAAACGGAGTGTATGAGGAGGAGAAGGGGAATGTGGACCCTCCACATATTCTGCCCTTTTTCTTTTATCTTTCTTACTCGTTTTATGCTTCCCTGCTCTTCTGTCTAAACAAGTCAGTATTCCCCATGTGTAAGAACGGTTCTTCTTACATCGCTAGATTGAACCAGGCAAAGACGATTGTTCTAAGCAATTTGTTTAGGCTTGATAATGGAGTTAAAACCTGTTTTGATAATGAAGTTAAAATTTTTAAAAATCATGAAAAAAAAAAACCCTAACAGCTGTTCATTTAAGGGTTTTTTTCTTAACTCAAGGAAAACGTTTGAATTTGAATTTTTGAATTTGACTTGAGACGAGACCCTCCTCAAGAGCAGGCATGCTAAAGCAGTCAGTTGGAGTAAATGCAGAAAGTCACACCATTAATACAGAGGGGGGAAAAAAGAACATATCACAACTCCAAATAAGACATAGCACTTTTATTGAATACAGTGTATGAGAACAGATAAGTCGATGTCCTTGAAAGAAGCAAGATCACATGGATACACAAACTACGATGCTGACATTGTGCTATTGCAGTGGTCACGGGCCTTTTTGTATTTCTTTATTTTATTATTATTATTATTTCTTTTAAACGAGATTAAAACGGACCCTTGGGAAATGCCGTAGGAGTTGTACATGCTGCTGTTCCATTCGTCCGCCCGGGAGCAGGAGAGAGAACGAACACGCAAAGTCCGCCCTTTAACAGAATCCCTGTGCATGGACACAATTATTAGCTTATAGAGTCACTTAGTCTAAATGGCCCAGCCCGCACCCGGACACTGTACATTCAAATAAGGAGAGATCGATCGTTTTTTTTTGATATCACAGTTTAGTGTTCCGTTTCAGAAAAAAAAGAAAAGAAAAAGAACAGATTAAAGAAGGCAAGACTGATTCTGACATATCCCTACCCCCCACCCCCCCACCACCACACACACACACACACACACACACACACACACACACACACACTCACACTCACACACACACACACACAAACACACACACACACTGCCAGCACTTCTGTGTTTCTCTCTTTTATTACATCACCACTCGTTTCTGGTTTTCCCTCATTCTTCACTTTCCTTCTCACGTTGTGTTTTTCCAACTTTTTCATATCAATCCATCCATCATGTAAAACCCCATAAAATGCCATACATCCCTTTTTGTCTTAGCCGCTTTTTATTTTTCACCATGTCACCAACACGGTCCACATTCGTCTGGGTTGGACCCGTTTTTGTGTGGAATGACGAGGTGGGCCCACTGGTTTTAATCTAGGGAGACATGGTGTTCTCTTACCTTTACCAGTCTCTGCTGATCAATCATCCTAACACACAACTCCCCCGCCTCTGACCTCTGACCTCTCTCCCTCACTTATTTCACCCTTACATTTTTCCTTTGATATGCCCAGACTTCATGAAACACGGCCACTAAATCAGAATTTTGATTGAAGCTGTATGAAATGTCAAAATAAAACTCCATGCTTTGAATGAGGTCTTTTTTATATATATATATATATATTTCCACCAAGACAAGGTTATGAGTTATTGACTGAGTATGTTTCTTGTTGAATATCATGATATTGATATTACACATTTACCAGAAAAGTAAAAAGGTCTCTCTTTCTGTTTTTTTCCAAAAAAAAAAAAAAAAGAAAGAAAAATTAATGATAAGGCAGATAAAATGGTTGTTATCACAGAAAGAGGAGGGTACGGTCACAAGTCTAATACTGTATACAATCACCATTCTGGAATGTTCTAAGCATATCTGCAATTGTCTTTTCCACTGTAGTTTGTTTTGTAATTAAACATGGCTGAGATGATAGAGCTATAAAGAAAGATTGGGAAAATTCTAGGATCAATAAATAAAAGACATACATACTCTCTCACTCTCTCTCTCTCTCACTCTCTCTCTCTCTCTCTCTCACACACACACACACACACACACACACACACACACACACACACTGTCCGATCTA
>NC_044495.1:59857388-59864888 GCF_902362185.1 Chanos chanos | reverse complement strand
GTACCAGGGCTGTTTGCCGTAGGTGAAGATCTCCCAAAGCACCACGCCCAGGCTCCACACGTCGCTTTCGGTGGTGAATTTGCGGTACATGATGCTCTCCGGGGGCATCCAACGGATGGGTAACATGGTGTGCCCACCCACCTGCACACCAAAAAACATCAACAAACATCGGTTATCGCCACACACACGTGATCGCTAACATACAATCAATAAGAAACTGATCTTAACGATAATAATGCTCAACAAACTAAATCAGGAGACAGTACGGAACACTGACATTAATCATGGTTGCCAATTAACTTGAGTATTATGGGTTTGTTTCAGGGCATTAATAATAATGTGTTAGACTATGGTTATAAGTCTATACAGTGTGGTGTTTAGTGTAATTAGAATATCATTGTACGGTGTTCTTCCAAAGGTAAGATAATTCAATTTTACGAGGAGTTCCACCTAAGGGAGCTGAGAGCTCACTTCAACCATTCCTCATTGCCTGCACCTCCATAACTACGTGACACTTAACTGTCATATTGTAACGCCTAATGACAAGGCCATTAAAATAACTACAATACATTAAAATAGCTACAATCATGGCAATAGTTCACTATACCAGAACACTTTACTGTACTACCATTTACTAAACCAGTGCATTTCGAAATATTCTTTTCATATTAATTTTACCTACGTACACGGCACAGCGAGATAAATAGTACTGGGCAAGGTAAACGCAACGCCGGTGAAAAAACAGCAGGAAACTAGAGATGGGTCTATCCTACTCGGGAAAACTATTTTCTTGGGAAAACACAGCCGCGGGGCGAGCTGGACATAGCCCCATGGTCTTCATTGTGTGGTGTGTGTGGTGCATAACCAGAGAGGGTAAACAAACGTCCATATTACAGAGTAGTCAGTGAGTGAGAACTGCCCCTTTTAACGTGTGCTATGATAAGTTATGTTATCTAATTAAGTAACTGTGTCCATTTCATGAGATTTAGAGGTTTGTTTTACCATAAGGGTGTGTCAGGTTTGTGGGCTCAGGAACGCATAGAAATGTTTTACCCTTGAAATGAGTGATAGTTATGTTTTTGTCACGAGAATTTGCTTTATGAAGGGTTTCATAAGTGTCAGTACAACTCAGTGGAAGACTTTAAACCACTACTGCAACAAACAACACCACTACTGCTATGAATACTACTACTACTACTACTACTACTAATAATAATGATAATAATAATAATAATAATAATGATAATAATAATAATAATAATGCTGATGAAACAGCAACAACAACAACATAAATAAGAAGAAGAAGAAGAAGAAGAAGAAGAAGAAGAATGCTGTTGTTGTATAATAGTAGCATTGAGCTAAAGTATTAAAATAGCATATATTACCATCACAGTGTCATCACATGAGCCAATATGAATAGTTATAATATAACATTAATAATCATTAACAAACATGAATATTCGTTAATAAACAGCTATGTACAGACAGCAGGGAAAGTGGGAGAAGACTGCACAGGTCAACAGACACATTTTTCCCCCTTTTGTTTTGTCCTCTGAAAGGATTTTCAAGCATTCTCCGACAGCCAATCGAAAGAGCGTCTCCAAGGTAACAGGTGAGCAATCTTAGGGGCCTGAGCAGTCAGGGTGGGGGTCCTAAGTGCTCCGTCTGTCCTGGGGGAGGAGGTTGTGTGGGGGGGTGGCATGGCTTTGACAGGTTCTTACGACCTCCTAAGGCCTCATTTCATTTGTTAGCATTTTTCTCTCCCCCCCCGGCCCCCCCCCCCCGGCCCCCACATGCTTTGGTTTTGAAATATTAATTTAGCACTTGTAGGGCCGAGTGTTCGAGTGTTTATGGTAGAGATGAGCTTTAGCTGCGGATTAATTGTTTTAACATACTCATGAAATGAGCTCATGAAATATTAAGAAACTAAAGCTTTCAGAAGCTTTTCAGGCCACTGACAGAGTGCACTGCAGAGTTTTGCACACGCACACGCGCACGCACACACACAAACACACACATGCACACACACACACGCACACACATGCACACAAGCACACGCACACACAAATACACATACAAACACACACACACACTCACACACGCACACGCACATGCGCGCACACACACACGCACATGCGTGCACACACACACACACACACACACATACACATGCGCACACACATACACATGCTTTTTTCATGCTGTTCTTCTCCATAACACTGACTTAATCATCTTTTCTGAGAATACAGATTTCATCTCTGTAAATGCTAAAAGTCCAACAAAGATCTTGAATTTAAATACAAATTTGCATAAAAACAAAACAAAACAAAAAACTCATCAGTAACAATTCAGTTGTTTCTGCTTAAAACTGATGATATTTGACTCTGTTTAGTGATATTTGGATATACTGAGTGAAAGTGGCTACAGAAACATCCGGAAAATAGGGATATACATAAGAGAGGGCGAAAAGTGCCCGGGGCTGGGACAGAGCAGGGACAGTACTGGTTCTGTGTGCTATAGAACAAGTCTGGGCAGAGGTTTGTGACAATCCTGAGTTTCACTCAGCACTTCTCAGCCAAGACTCCTCCCTCCAGACACAGGGTTTTGAAAGCCAGCTGTTTCTATGGCAACTGATGTTCTATAGGACTAATCAATGCTTCACTCGAAAAACACTCACTCACTCACCCACTCACACATACACATACACATACACACACACACACACACACGCTCATTCATACTCTTAGGGCGACATACACGCACATAGACAAATGCACTCTCTCGGTCTTTCTTTCTCTCTCTACCTCTCGCACACACACACACACACACACACACACACACTCTCTCATTCATACTCTTACAGAGACATACACACACATAGACAAATGCACTCTCTCTCTCTCTCTCACACACACACACACACACACACACTCATTCATACTCTTACAGAGACATACACACACATAGACAAATGCACTCTCTCACTCTTTCTCCCTCTCTCTCTCTCTCTCACACAGACACACACACACACACACACACACACACACAGAGAGAACAGAAGAGAGAAATGCCTCCTGACATGCGTCAGAATTGCAGATCAGAGAGTCAGTGCTGTTGTGATGTAAGTGAGGTTGAGTAACTGAGCCCGATGCTCAGACTGTGCTACAGACACTAAGGAATGATATGAGCCTATGGTTATCATTAAAACCTATTGTCTGTCCCTCTGTCTGTTATGGTTATCATTAAAACCTATTGTCTGTCCCTCTGTCTGTTATGATTATCATTAAAACCTATTGTCTGTCCCTCTGTCTGTTATGATTATCATTAAAACCTATTGTCTGTCCCTCTGTCTGTTATGATTATCATTAAAACCTATTGTCTGTCCCTCTGTCTGTTATGGTTATCATTAAAACCTATTGTCTGTCCCTCTGTCTGTTATGGTTATCATTAAAACCTATTGTCTGTCCCTCTGTCTGTTATGGTTATCATTAAAACCTATTGTCTGTCCCTCTGTCTGTTATGGTTATCATTAAAACCTATTGTCTGTCCCTCTGTCTGTTATGGTTATCATTAAAACCTATTGTCTGTCCCTCTGTCTGTTATGATTATCATTAAAACCTATTGTCTGTCCCTCTGTCTGTTATGGTTATCATTAAAACCTACTGTCTGTCCCTCTGTCTGTTATGATTATCATTAAAACCTACTGTCTGTCCCTCTGTCTGTTATGATTATCATTAAAACCTACTGTCTGTCCCTCTGTCTGTTATGATTATCATTAAAACCTATTGTCTGTCCCTCTGTCTGTTATGATTATCATTAAAACCTATTGTCTGTCCCTCTGTCTGTTATGGTTATCATTAAAACCTACTGTCTGTCCCTCTGTCTGTTATGGTTATCATTAAAACCTACTGTCTGTCCCTCTGTCTGTTATGGTTATCATTAAAACCTACTGTCTGTCCCTCTGTCTGTTATGGTTATCATTAAAACCTATAGTCTGTCCCTCTGTCTGTTATGGTTATCATTAAAACCTATAGTCTGTCCCTCTGTCTGTTATGGTTATCATTAAAACCTATAGTCTGTCCCTCTGTCTGTTATGATTATCATTAAAACCTATAGTCTGTCCCTCTGTCTGTTATGATTATCATTAAAACCTATAGTCTGTCCCTCTGTCTGTTATGGTTATCATTAAAACCTATTGTCTGTCCCTCTGTCTGTTATGGTTATCATTAAAACCTATAGTCTGTCCCTCTGTCTGTTATGGTTATCATTAAAACCTATAGTCTGTCCCTCTGTCTGTTATGATTATCATTAAAACCTATTGTCTGTCCCTCTGTCTGTTATGATTATCATTAAAACCTATTGTCTGTCCCTCTGTCTGTTATGATTATCATTAAAACCTATTGTCTGTCCCTCTGTCTGTTATGATTATCATTAAAACCTACTGTCTGTCCCTCTGTCTGTTATGATTATCATTAAAACCTATTGTCTGTCCCTCTGTCTGTTATGGTTATCATTAAAACCTATTGTCTGTCCCTCTGTCTGTTATGATTATCATTAAAACCTACTGTCTGTCCCTCTGTCTGTTATGGTTATCATTAAAACCTATAGTCTGTCCCTCTGTCTGTTATGGTTATCATTAAAACCTATAGTCTGTCCCTCTGTCTGTTATGGTTATCATTAAAACCTATTGTCTGTCCCTCTGTCTGTTATGATTATCATTAAAACCTATAGTCTGTCCCTCTGTCTGTTATGGTTATCATTAAAACCTATTGTCTGTCCCTCTGTCTGTTATGATTATCATTAAAACCTATAGTCTGTCCCTCTGTCTGTTATGGTTATCATTAAAACCTATTGTCTGTCCCTCTGTCTGTTATGATTATCATTAAAACCTATTGTCTGTCCCTCTGTCTGTTATGATTATCATTAAAACCTACTGTCTGTCCCTCTGTCTGTTATGATTATCATTAAAACCTACTGTCTGTCCCTCTGTCTGTTATGATTATCATTAAAACCTATAGTCTGTCCCTCTGTCTGTTATGGTTATCATTAAAACCTACTGTCTGTCCCTCTGTCTGTTATGATTATCATTAAAACCTATAGTCTGTCCCTCTGTCTGTTATGATTATCATTAAAACCTATTGTCTGTCCCTCTGTCTGTTATGATTATCATTAAAACCTACTGTCTGTCCCTCTGTCTGTTATGATTATCATTAAAACCTATTGTCTGTCCCTCTGTCTGTTATGATTATCATTAAAACCTATTGTCTGTCCCTCTGTCTGTTATGATTATCATTAAAACCTATTGTCTGTCCCTCTGTCTGTTATGATTATCATTAAAACCTATTGTCTGTCCCTCTGTCTGTTATGATTATCATTAAAACCTACTGTCTGTCCCTCTGTCTGTTATGATTATCATTAAAACCTATTGTCTGTCCCTCTGTCTGTTATGGTTATCATTAAAACCTATAGTCTGTCCCTCTGTCTGTTATGATTATCATTAAAACCTATAGTCTGTCCCTCTGTCTGTTATGATTATCATTAAAACCTATTGTTTGTCCCTCTGTCTGTTATGATTATCATTAAAACCTATTGTTTGTCCCTCTGTCTGTTATGATTATCATTAAAACCTATTGTCTGTCCCTCTGTCTGTTATGATTATCATTAAAACCTATAGTCTGTCCCTCTGTCTGTTATGATTATCATTAAAACCTATTGTCTGTCCCTCTGTCTGTTATGATTATCATTAAAACCTACTGTCTGTCCCTCTGTCTGTTATGGTTATCATTAAAACCTACTGTCTGTCCCTCTGTCTGTTATGATTATCATTAAAACCTATTGTCTGTCCCTCTGTCTGTTATGATTATCATTAAAACCTATTGTCTGTCCCTCTGTCTGTTATGATTATCATTAAAACCTATTGTCTGTCCCTCTGTCTGTTATGATTATCATTAAAACCTATAGTCTGTCCCTCTGTCTGTTATGATTATCATTAAAACCTATTGTCTGTCCCTCTGTCTGTTATGATTATCATTAAAACCTATTGTCTGTCCCTCTGTCTGTTATGATTATCATTAAAACCTATTGTCTGTCCCTCTGTCTGTTATGATTATCATTAAAACCTATTGTCTGTCCCTCTGTCTGTTATGATTATCATTAAAACCTATTGTCTGTCCCTCTGTCTGTTATGATTATCATTAATACCTATTGTCTGTCCCTCTGTCTGTCTGTCTCTCTGTCTGTCAGTCCAGCTGTCTGCCTGTCTGTCTGTTCATCTATCTGCCTGCCTGCCTGTCTATCTGCCTGCCTGCCTGTCTGTCTGGCCATATGCCCCTTCCTCTGTCTGTCTGCCTGCCTGTTTGTCTGTTCGTCTATCTGCCCGCCTGCCTGTCTATCTGCCTGCCTGGCTGCCTGCCTGTCTGTCTGTCTATCTGTCTGTCTGTCTGATGGTGCTCCACTGTAGGTTCATTAAAAGCCTCTTCATTACTGTGACACTGTACACTGAGGGCAGGCGAGGATTTTTTATCTTTTTATATCTTAATCATTCTTTTTCTTCTTCTTTTTTCTCCAAAGTATGAATCAGATATTCCCTCTCTCCCTGGTTTTACCCTTTTTATTTAGTGTTCTTCTTATTTTGCCTGGGTTTTCTGCCTTTTTAAAAAAAAAAAAAAAGTTCTTTTATATATTTCTGCTGTGTGCACTTTCATTCCTGAGATTTCTCTCTGAACTTCTTCTCTACCTCCCCTAATTTGCCCCCTCCTTATCCATTCTCTCCCTCTGTCCCTCTACGATCTGAATGTGGAGCTGAATACTAATAAAACCTCTTTAGTGACTTTTTTTTTCCAGACGCTCTCTCTCATTCTCTAACTCTCTCTCTCTCTCTCTCTCTCTCTCTCTCTCTCTGATGGAACTGACACTCTGTGCCTTTTCGTACTGTTGCCATGGCATCATCCTTCATTCTCTTGCTCCCCCTCCCCCTCGCCCCCCTCCCAATTTCATCTGGAAAAAAAAAAAAACCCCAAACTCTCTGATGGACAGACAGGGAATTTCACTGTTGTCGCTCACTGATTCACACTGTACAGGATGTAAGCAGACAGAGAAACACAGACTTCTTTTATCTCTCTCTCTCTCCCTCCCTCTCTCTCTCCCTCTCTCTCTCTCTCCACACATACAAAATGGAGAACTCTCCAAACATTAGTGCAATGCGTTCACTGGCTCCTCTAAATGAAACTTCAAATGGTGCCTTCTTTCAGCTGTAATAGTAATAATAATAATAATAATAATAATAATAATAATAATACCAATAAATATAATAATACAATATAAAGTTCTTATTATTGTTTTCTTCTTTCTGTTCTTATTCTTAACGTTATATAATAAAATACATGTAAATAAACACAAATAATTTATAAAAACAAAGCTGGAGGAAAAAAAAACAGAAGGAAAGAAAAAGAAAAGAGAAAGATGTGAATAATGAGAAAGAAGAAGAGTAGAGCAGACCTG
>NC_044495.1:59804888-59847388 GCF_902362185.1 Chanos chanos | reverse complement strand
GGGGTAGAGAGAGAGAAAGAGAGAGAGAGAGAGAGAGAGAGAGAGAGTTAAAGAGTGAGAGAGAGAGACAGAGGGGGTAGAGAGAGAAAGAGAGAGAGAAAGAGCGAGAGAGAGAGAGAGGGAGAGAGAATATGAGGGGTAGAGCGACAGAGTGGGAGTGTTTGATTTCCTCCTGTGTCCTGGCTACTGCTGTGTGTGTGTGTGTGTGTGTTTGCGTGTGTGTGTGTGGGACACTTCCTCTTGACTCCCAAAATAAACACAGCTTTAACGGGCAAGACAGAGGACTGGACCTCGCGAGGGGAGGCCCACATTTTCTCCGCATCAACGTTTTCACATCCTCCTCTCCTCCTTTAGGAGGTGAGCGTCTCCGCAGAGAGGAGCTGCGCCTAAAGGAGAGATCAGGAGTCGTTTCCAAATCCCGCTCACCCGTCCACTTCCTTCCGCATGAAAAAATTCAACATTAACCACAAATTTTTTTCCCCTTCTAAACCATCAACACTGTCCAACAAAAGAGCCTGGCAGTGTTAATTACAGAATAATAATAATAATAATAATAATAATAATAATAAAAAACTTCATCAGATAAAAGCCTCTGAGGAGTACTTCTGTTCACTTCATTTGTGGGCACACGAGACAGAAGTTCTCTTATAGAAAATTAAAAAATCTTACCCACAAGCGATAAGCACTCAAAAACGGACTACGCAGAGGGTCGCCTGAAAACAAGAAGTTAAGGTTGTCTTTTTTTGTTGTTTTTTTTTTTCTTTTTTAAATCAATGCGAGAAAAAAAAAACTCCCGACAGAATTATTGTGAAATCACCGAGCTCCATTTTTTCCCATGCTTTCGTGTTATGTATCTTGGCACGGTCAATATGTAATAAATGTCGATTCACTTCCTTATAATAAACATACATCATCAGATATGAAACAGTCGTTCTACTGTAAAGCCAAACATCCACTGTTCTCCATTGAATGACTGATACAATCACAGGCCTTATGAAAAGCAGCAGTAAAATAAGCAATGTCTCATCTAATTACCCGTCTATCCGGAGTGATTTACACACACACACGCTCTAGGCTTTTGCCAACCTCTCGACCAGGGCCCGAAGACACGGAGGACGCGTAACGTGACATCCAGGCTGTTGTTTTTGGAAGAGGGAGGTAAATACTTTTGGAGGGAGAGGCGAGGAGACGAGGAGAAGAGAAAAAGGAAAAACACGGGAGGTGTCTGAGGAAGACGAATGAAGAGGATAGAGCCCCGAGGTCCTGTGGGCTGGGACGTGAGAGCACTTGGCTTTGGCATGCGTTTGTTTAAATCAAATCAGGGAGAAAACCGTTCCATATTTCACTCCCTTAAAAACACACCAATCCCTCATTTGTCTGGAAACACGAATCGCACCTTGTCAGCCTGACGGATGCCAACGTCGTCAATACTCAAAGCCACCTCCTCGCCTTCTGTGCGAAATGACGCACAGTGTGTGAATTCTTCTGGATGCTGGCGACCGGCGTAGGCCAGTGGGAGCCTCCGTGTTTCTCTGTCTTGTACTGTTGAGATATTGTTTTCCAAAAATGGCTGTTTGAACTTTAGCCACTATCATTTGGAGTCAGTATTGGATCTGAATGTTAATTTCCGTTTTTTTTTTTTTCCTTTTTTTCTTTCTTTTTTTTTTTTGGTGAGGAGGTCTCTGTCTATAAGACAACAGAATCTTTCTCCAGAAAGACTCCTCCGTGTTTTCTTTAAAGGAGCGTTGACAGTGACCCGAATATCAAAACATCGCACAGATTCCAGATGGTCTGGTTTTCTCTGACCATTCACAGAATGTTTCTCTCTCTCTCTCTCTCTCTCTCTCTCTCTCTCTCTCTCGCTTTCTCATTCTCTCCATATATACATGTTCTAATATGTTACATTCTGTGCCTTGAGGGGCTCTGTGTAAATCTGACATGCCCAAATGAGAAAAGGACAAAAATATTTAAAAAAAAACCCTCTTTCCTCTCTCTGTCAGGGTGATCGGAGGAGAATGCCGACAAAGAGCTGACTGTGACTACTCAAGAGAATCATCTGAGGACAGACCAGTCTTCATTTGACCAAAGACACAAGCACATCCCACACCCAGTGCCACCCCGAAACAAAACAAAACAAAACAAAACAAAACAAAACAAAACAAAACAAAACAAAACAAAACAAAACAAAACAAAAAAGGAGTTATGTCTCAGGACCAGGAGCCAAAGCAAAGACAGGAGAGAGCATTAGACGATTCATGACAATGCATCGCCAGTGACTGTTCCGGGTACATTGAGAGATGATGGGTGCAGTTAGAGAAAATGCATTAGTCACAGTGATATCTGAGAGAGAGAGAGAGAGAGAGAGAGAGAGGGAGAGAGAGAGAGAGAGAGAGAGAGAGAGAGAAAACAAACGGGAAATTGGAGCTCTGTGATGAGTGCGTCTGATGCCTGGACGAGAACTCAGACGATTGGTTTACCAGAAAACCGAGCATGCTCATTAGAACTCGTTACCAATCTCAATGTCAGAAGAGTGTCTTCCTGAAAACTCTGGGAAGAGGACATGGAGTAATGGTGTGACTGCTCTCCATTAAGGAAACTTCCCAAGAGCCACATGACTCCCACACATGAGAGGAAATGATGTCTATGAGAGGAAAATGATACAGGTTATCTGTCAGGTTATCTGTTTGAGAAAGCCGGTTTAGTGAAAACTCTGAGTTAGTTAACTCAGGGTAAGTAGTAAATCTCCTAATAGGAGAGTCCTATGGCGTCATTCTCCTACCAAAACAAAGCCATAAGGCTCTTCTATTAGGAGGTTTACTACTTGTTCTGAGTTAACTAACTCTGGGTGCTCTCTAAACCCGCTTTCTGGAATACCCCCCAGCTGACTTCTGTTTGGCTCTATAGATAAATAGATAGACAGACACACAGGCAGACAGATCGGACAATCGATCGATGAATACATAGATAGATAGATAGATAGATAGATAGATAGATAGATAGATTCTTGTTCACCAGTTCCTAATAAGCCATTTTAACCGCTGCCTGTAAACCACACCTTGTCTAGTAATTGCGATGGAACATTAAATTATTTTCAGGTCTTGTAGGTGCTCTCTTCACTACATGCTCTCTCTCTCTCTCTCTCTCTCTTTTTCTCCATGCCAGCTGGCATCTAGCATGTTTTTCAACCCCAGTCTCTGTCATCCTTCACTCTGTTCTCAGGACCTCAGGAGAAGTCTTGAGACACTGATCCTCACTGATAGACTAACTGTTACTTTCATCTTCAGTCAGTCACCAGTGCGCGCCTCTGCAAATCCAGCCCGTGGATGAAACATCGGTGTGAAAATAAACGTGCACTGGTATACAAAACGATAAAGCTGCTGAGAGACATGAAATTAAAAAAAAAAAGATTTGGGAAATGAGATGAAAATTATCAGCGCTGGTGTCACGTACACCTTTTCAGGAAGCGCGTTTCGAATTTCTCAAAAAAATTTTCCCTTTAGGGGTGAGGTAGGAGCGACAACAGACAGACAGACGGACAGACGGATAGATAGATAGATAGATAGACAGACAGGCAGACAGACGGATAGATAAATAGATAGATAGATAGATAGATAGACAGACAGGCAGACAGACAGACGGACCGACTGATAGATAGATAGATAGATAGATAGATAGATAGACAGATAGATAGATAGATAGATAGATAGACAGACAGGCAGACAGACGGATAGATAAATAGATAGATAGATAGATAGATAGATAGATAGATAGATAGACAGACAGGCAGACAGACAGACAGACAGACAGACAGACAGATAAATACGCTGGCATGTCTGTCACCAGGACCTTGAAACACAGTCCTAATTGCAGGCTGATCTGGAAACCATATGCCATTATAAACGCAGTTTAGCGCTCGGGTCAGGGTACTGTTGTCAGACGCCCTCAGGGGGTGCTACAGTTGATAGGGGAGGGGTCAGAGAGCTAAGAAAAGAGAGGTCAGGGGGAGTGCAGAAGGTCATGACCTAACATGGCCTAAGTGAGCCAGGGGCAAAATGGAGGGGAGACCGGTTTATTGATTGGCTGTTGACGCGTACGTCGGACGCAGCGCAGATAAGTGAACGCGGGCTGAAAGTCCGTCACCGTGAAGGTCCTGTGAGTTTGGCTTGAAAAGGCAAGAATGGGTGCGACCAAACAGGCACAAACATGTTTTAATTCTGCTTTGTTGACCGCCTTTCATTTATTTATTTATTTATTTATTTGGATGATGCTAAGGCTGTTCAAAACTCATTCTGCAAGATTTTTTTTTTTTTAACGTGATGAACTGTTTGTTCCTCTCTTTCTCTGTCGGGGCTGTATGACTGTGATGACTAAGTCCGGATTAAGCATGTGTCGAATTCAAACCACTTACTGTGATACAGTCACAATATCCAACTGCACAGGGGAGAAAAAAAACACACACAAAAGCATGAGTGTAAATATGGTTTAAATAACACACACACACACACACACACACACACAAACAAAAAATTGAGCCAACTTCAAGTTCCAACTGGTATTTCCAAAATAACAGGCATTCACGCTGGGTTTGTTTGAATAGGATTCCAAGTGTTCGGACCGACACGCCAGGATCTCCAGGAAAGAATCCGCGGCAAACCAGCACATCCGCCTCGGGTAACCTAAACACCCAAAGACTCTTAAGCACTGTTTTCTTCCGGCTGGCGGGGAGGAAGTGAGTTATTGATCGCAGGAGGTAATGAGAGGGGATAGATCAGAGATGGATGGATGGATGGATGGAGAGAGGAGGAGGAGGAGCAGGAGGAGGAGGAGGAGGAGGAGGAGGAGGGGAGCAGGGTACAGAGAACACAGTGGTGGAACAGGGTCGAGGGAGATGATACGTTTCCGGGATAGGGTTTCGGTTGCACAGCAATACCAGGATGGGGGCCCAGAAAAACGCACTGCAGCCTGAAACTGCAGCAGCAGAAAACAGCATGGCTTCTTCCTAAAGCAGATCATGTTCCCAAAAATAACAACGACTTGTCCATGTAAAAATAGATTTTTTCCTTCTCTTTCTCTCTCTCTTTCTCTCTCTCTCTCTCTCTCTCTCTCTCTCTCCCCCCTCTTTTCTTAACACATGCTATTTTTTGCAGCAGCCTGTCTCGTATGACCACGTAAAGCCGCTTTATGTCTAAAGGTGAGAAGGGAAAGAAATCACAGCACAGACAGAAAGCTTAATCAAACACTAACATCTCCCCCCCCCTCTCTCTCCCCCCTCTCCCTCTCTCTCTCCTTCTCTCTTTCTCTCTCTCTCCCTCTTTCTCTCTCTCTCTCTTGCTCTTTTTTTTGTTTCTCTTTAGTGGTCGTGATTAGGTCATGATTTTTATTGACTTGATAAGTGCATTTGCCCTGAAGGGAGAATAATAATCTGCAATGACACTCCTGGGACCAGTACCCCCCCCCCCCCCACACACACACAGCCCCCCACCTCCCCCACCCCCCAACGGCGCTGGCCCACTCTGATCTTCACCATTAAAAGGGGAAGAGCATGGACAGCCCAGAGAGAACCAGCCATAGATCACACATAGTTCAACAATGGCCTGCGACACTCGACTATTGTTTGTAAGTGTAATTTGTGGTACAAAGGACTGCAATGGTTTGCAAACCATGAGAAGACGTTCAAATGAAGTAAATATGCTTTGCGGTGGAGGGGTTTGTATTTAATGTCGCCAAGCTGTAAGGATCATATGTAGACAATGTAACGTATGTAAGAGAGAGAGGTTTGGCTGTGTTGGAGTGGAACGAAGTCATTGGACATCATTTGATTTCACAAGACCGATCGGGCAACAGGGTTATTTGAGAAGAGGGGAAAAAAAAAAAAAAACTCAAACCGCAACCTCGTATTTAACGGAATAAAATGTAACGTTTGTTCGTTCCTGTTTTTTTTTTCCCCCACACACATCTGGAAACGGTCCAGTTCGCTCTCCGGAGCCAGAGCCGGAGCTGGCGCGGTTCTGATCCGCTACATTCAGCTCGTACAAATCAGAGCTCGCAAGCAGCAGAAAATCCCCACCGAAAAGAGGTGACTTCACAGGGCCGCGTTCCTGCGTCTGTTCATGCGGTAGTCCCTGGATTCCAGGGCTTTTCTCATCTCAATTTGTTGCTGCACCAATCTGAGATGGAGGAGATTGTCCTTCTGTTTTTTTCTTTTTTTTTTTAAGATCAACCATGATTTAGTTATTTCTGTTGTACCAATATTGCAGAATGAACAGAAATTCCAAATAATAAAAAACAGGTTTTTTTTTTTTCTTTTTTGTTTCCTACTGTGTCAAAGCTGGTAATGCCGAACCCTCTGCCACGTCAATATCATGACTAAACTGTTTAAATAGTGTCAACAGAAAATGATATGTCTGCTCTTGGCACGTCAATCACCATAAAACTCAAAGCTTCAATTTGTGGTTACATAATATTTCAAAAAGGGACAGTCTGCCAAAAAATTGTGATTCACAGGAAGTTTATACCATACCAGCGGCTGTAAATAACAGCAAAGAAATTCCGAATTCGAATCCCCCCCCCGCCCCACCCACCCACCCCGCCATTTGCTGGGCTTCCAAACAATGAACTACAGAGGTAACTCCCTTTAACACTCTGTGTTAAGCCAGTCAGAGTATCTGTGTAGGAAGAGTAACGGCCCTCTTGCTTGTGCTTACATTGTGTTTGATTCACTCCCATTGTGTGCACACAATAATGGGTTTGATCTCCTGACTTTGCCGGATGTACATTTGAAATGGAAAACAACTTTCTAAAAAGTTGCACGCAGACCGCTATGACAAAAGACAGTGAACGAGAGAGAGAGAGAGAGAGAGAGAGACAGAGAGAGAGAGACAGAGAGAGAGAGAGTGAGGGGAGGGGGAGTAGGAGAAAGAGAAAGAGAGCGAGAGAGAAAAAGCGGGGCCACAGAAGGAAATTCTTCCAGCTCCACAGTGAGGCATGTCAGAGTTCTACTGCTGAGTGAAAAACAGAAACACTGATTCATTAGGCTGCATCTGAGAAAAAGAAAAAATAAAAGGGAAAGAGAGAGAGAGAGAGAGAGAGAGAGAGAAGAGATTGTTTGGTGGGTAAAGTAAGGACTCTAAACCTCTCCTCTCTCCATTTGTCTCTCTCTCTCTCTCTCTCTCTCTCTCTCTCTCAATTTCTCTCTCTCAATCTCTTCACACACTCAAAAGCTCAAACACACAAATTAACACAATGCAACAACTTTAAAACTGTTTATTTATAAAACATCTCCCTTTCTCTGTGTGTGTGTGTGTGTGTGTGTGTGTGTGTGTGTGTTTTTGTTTTTTTTTTTTTGCATTAGTCTCGTGAGGGGGTGAATAACAGTTAGCCCACATTTCACAGGTCATTCATAAACCCATACACTAAAACATAACAGCCCCCTCTGTGAATCTATAGCCTGCAATGGTTGCAGAGAAACACACAGCGTGGTATTTTTGTCTGAAACGAGTCAGTACATTCAATGCCACTACAAGACGATTTTATCCAAAAACGTGACACAGAGACAAAAAAACTTTATCAAAAAATATGCCTGGAAAAAAAAATAAATAAAAAAACCCACTACATTCATTCTTGTAGCAAAAAAAAAAAAAAAATAATGGTGCTTATTCAAAATATGTCATCTTAAGATGTACATTTGATTTATTCCATTATTAAAGAAGCACGAGACCAACAGTTAGAATGTATCGATTACACTAACCGCATATAAAAATAGCGTATATTTGTGTGGAGTGAAGTCACAGAACACCGTTTTAATAGCCTGTTCACAGCTGTTCTCTGACAGACAAAACCTCAGCCTAGACTGTAGCTTATTGCTTTGATTTAAATTTCTAGCATCCCACCAAAAAAACCCCAAAAAAACAAAAGAATCGAGACAAACATACAATCTACATGTTTATCTTCAGCAGCCTTGAGCGAAGGAGTTAGCATAACGCTAGCAGCTATATTCTATGTTGTCAGAGATAACTATGAAAGAGAGGTCGTAGACAGTGCTGGGGGTCACAGACATGAGCGTGTGTGTGTGTGTGAGTGTGTGTGTGTGTGTGAGTCCGACAGCTATAAAAACAGGGGTTGCTATAGTTGCGGTCTTGTCCTGAAGCACATGAGGAGGGAGAGGAAACGAAAAAGGAAGGCAGGACAGAGGAAACTAAAAAACGAATGAAGGAGAGATGATTCATTTATGAGAGACAACGTTTAAGAGAGCAGTCATCTATCCGTGTGTCAGCGCAGCGTGCTAGTCTCTTTACCCACTAACACACTTTCCGGGAGCTTCTACTTAAACCCCCCCACCCATATCCCGCCCGCACACACACATACACACACACACACACACACACACACACACATTCACGCACGCACACACACACACGTGCACGCACACACAGACTGCTTCTAGAAGCTTCTTTCCACATGAACGAGGTGAAGTCTGGGCATTAAGGTGGATCAGTTAGGCGGGAAGGTTGCAAAGTGGATCTGTGATGATGAACAGTCTCCATCCTAGGCCAATGAATTATTCATCCAATGGGGGCAGGGGAGGGGGGGCTTCTAAAAAAAAATTTGAATCTGATTGGCTGAGTCACGATGGGCTTGAATCTGATTGGTCGAGTCGTTCCGTTTTTTTTTTAAGCATGCTCATTTCTGGACAGAACTGTTTCCTCCCCTCTCTCTCTCTCTTTATCTCTTTATCTTCCCTCTCTCTTTCTCTCTCTTTATCTTCTCTCTCTTTCTCTCTCTTTGCCATAGAGCATCTGTGAGTGTTACTCTGAGTGCCAAGATCAACCACCTCAGGTCCTGCCCAGTAAACCTGACCAGTGCAGCTTCCCAGTCCTCCCAGTCCACATCTCTCCTACTGTCCCACCACCTCCACTGGGATGTTATGAAATAAAACAAAACCTAAAAGAAAAGACAACACAACACAAACAAATAAAAAAAAACAACCAAAAAAAAACAACAACATGGCACAAACAAATGAAAAGCCACAACAATAATTCAAAATGTTAAAGTGAACTGAAGAGCAATAAAATTAATTCCATGCAAAAGTGCATGAAATAAAACGATAAAGAAAGAAAGAAACAAATAAATAGATAGACTGATATGTAAATCTGCACTTTTTCCTAAAACCTTTTTAAAATGACCATTACTTTTATCAACACCCAACAACCAGAACAACCAACCAACCAGCAAACAAACAAACAAACAAACAAATAAATAAATAAAGAGTAAAAGAGAAAGAAGTGCATTGCCAAAACGAGCCCAGCATTGGTTGGGACTAAGAGTGTGCCGGTGAGTTAGTGTGTTATCAGCGACTGAAGATGTTAGTAAAGTTCAGTGAGGTCAGAGCAGAGCAGCCAGACAGAGGAGAAAGTCAGTTCCAGTATGATCCCATCCCAAACTGCCCTTCTAAACTAAATCATGTGTAACATTCTAGTCCTATCTAATATCTTTACAACCTTCAAAATTATGTTGTTTTTTTTTAAAGTTGTCTGCGAGCAGTCAACCACTCGACATTTCATTCTCTAAGTATCGCTGCCTCCACCAATCAAATGCCTCTGAGCGTCACACGATAGACGGGCAATCTGCAAAGGACTTCATGTGTCGCATCACCACAAAGATTGAAAAACAAACAAACAAGCTAACAAATATACCAAAGACATATCACTCTTATCTGAGGCTCTGTTTTAGCCTCTCAGAATCTAGACTTCTGCTATTACTTATTACTGCGAGGAACTTAGCACAACCGCAAACCTGAATCAAACTCAAAGCCACAAAAACAACAACAACAATAATAATAATAATAATAATAATAATAATAATAATAATAATAATAATAATAATAATAGTCCCACTGGATTGTTGTAAGAGATTGATTACAGCACTGTGGACTGAGAGGCCAGACGCCTGAGGTTGAAGCTGGAGATGGAAGTGCTCTTTTTCACCACAGTCCCGGAGCCCAGAACGCTACGGGTTTTTTTATGGCCTGATTGGAGTTTGTAAAATGCAGACAGATACTCAATAGTTCATCAGTGGCATTCAGACAGGCTTGCTCCGCTGCCATGAGCTGACGGAACGACAAGTATGATGCAACTCTGATTGGGACAAAGCTCAACACAGGGATTATGCATTTTGTCTAATGGGCTATTACTTTTGGTGCAAGGTCGATTAAGGCACGTGTATGTGTGTGTGTGTGTGTGTGTGTGTGAGAGTGTATGATGAGTGTGTTTGTGCACATGTGCACAGGCATGTACTCATGTGTGTGACTAGGTGTACGAGAGTGTGTGTGTGTGTGTGTGTGTGTGTGTGTGTGTGTGTGTGTGTGTGTGTGAGTGTATGATGAGTGTGTTTGTACATGTCTGCACAGGTATGTACTCGTGTATGTGACGGGGTGTAGGAGTGTGTGTGTGTGTGTGTGTGAGTGTGTGTGTGTGCACTTGCTCTGCACAGTGTGATATCCGGTGTGTGTTCATGGTCTCTGCTCTTCTCTGCAGATTCTGAATCACACTATGCGCTTCGCTGGTGAGAATGATTCATCTCTGGAGCAAAGCGGGCGGCAGAGACGCTTGTTTCCATGGTGACCAAGAGCGCGGTGGGCAGGGCCCCCTGTCCCCCCCTCCACACAAACACACACACACACACACACACCAGATTCCATTCTTTTTATCTTCGAACTCACTAGAAGCCGAACGGTAACTTCCGGAGGAAAGCAATTGTCTCCGATTGAAGGAGATCTGCTCGTTAATTTCCTCATTAAGCTTAGCAATACCCAGTGCAAATTAAACTCGTTTAACCTGGTCTTGTTAGGCGAGGCGCCAAAACTTCCCATTCAACCCTCTGTTCGGCTTCACCACTCATATAGAAGGCACCGCAATTGACCTTTTTTTTCTCTTCTTTTATTTGTTCTGAGGAAAATCTTCCATCCGAGGACAAGGGACAATTCAGTCCAGATCCAACAGGGGCTACAGCACTCCTGCCTATGCATTTGGTCAGCACCGCCCAAACCTCCTCTCGAGGTGCGCGCGATATTTCGCGCATTAGCTTTCCACTGCATCTGATTCTGCCAAATTACCATATAATGAAGCCCGACGAAGGCGAGGACCAGAGACGGTAATTTGGCATAAAAGAGCGAGTCTGAGAAAGATGACGGGCGAACCGATCTTTTGTCAAGTTTGAATATCGCCCTCTGACTTCCTCCTTCCGCAACAGTGAGTCACGCAGCCATCTGTCAAAAGATTTTTTTTTACAGAACGCAAACTAAATGCACTGAAAGAACCCCTCTTATCCCACACTGGTAATTTGTGGTTGTCAAGGAAAACACGTTAAAGATGCCTGAAAATTGACGTCACGTTATACTTAACATTTTTAACACAGGGAATTTACAAACCCACTGGTAACCGCAGGTGTGCAGAAAGTTGTGTTCACCGTTTCAATGGATCTGTGTTCAATGCGACCAAGTACAGCGCCGCCTATGCGAGAAAACAAACTCCTTAACTCACACATCAAGTGAGGCAAATTCTCACCGCATACCTACAACAGCCAGAAACAGGTCCGTTGTAAAGTCGTTTTTTAATTTCCGGGGGTAACGCTAACCTGTGCCCGTCCGAAGCATAGCACCTCATTTTATTTTCTACGCTTCTCAAATTTAAATCTCACTAAAGCAGCCTGAGGTTAAGGGCTTACAGTTCTGCCTTACTCAGAATCTTTTTTTTTTATTTATTTTTTTTTTTAAGTTCCCTATTATTTTAGACAAAGCTCCAACATTCCAACGGTAGAAGCTAATTTTCTGTCTGTTGAAGATATGTAACAATAACATATTAGACTGTTATTTTAAAAGCATATAAAAACACCTCCGACAATTTGATAGCTGCACAAAGGAATACCACAACAGGACTCTACTTCAGGTCACTGGTTTTGCAGACATGGCTGAAATGAAAAGTCTATCTCCATTCCAAGCAGAGGAAGTGGATGAGAAAACTCTGAGCGTTCACACACACACACACACACACACACACACACATTCCGAACGGCAGCTAAGGAATGAGCTGCTGAATGGGAATACTTGCGACCTTGAGAGAGATTATTGATTTCCAGACAAGTCTTCCCAACTCTGGGAAACTGATACCTGACGAATGAATCATTGATAAGCACACAGTTGCTGAGTGTCTTTTTTTTTTTTTTTTTCCCACTAAACAGTGGGCGAGGAGGACCCTACCCACAAACACCCCTATTTCCTGAATGTTAAAGGGGCTACAGTTTCACAGAGCCCCGCTCTTCCGGCTTCAAATGCACTGTCATGTGTCAGTCACCACGTGTGGAGTGCCCTCATACAGAGTGAACCACTCAACAGCGAGCAAAGGTATTCCAAACACACACACACACACACACACACACAGGCGCGCACAAACTGACACACACACACACACTCTCACACTCACACGACCACAGTGTGAAAATAAGAGTCTCAGGAAACCTAATACTGCATTTCCTATTCATAAGAGGCATTACACAGACTCTCTCTCTCTCTCTCTCTCACACACACACACACATTCACTCACACACACACATGAAAGGCTTTACATCAGCCCAGAAGCTTATGCATCAAACACCCTTTTAAATGTTGACACAGACAAACCCATTCATTACAATCCTATTACCTGCACAGACAACATCACAAATATACCTAACAAATGTCCTATCTGCCGTTACGATGAGGTCAGAGGCTGGATTCATTTAAATCAAAATAGATCAACAAAAGATACTATAGACGAGTATGGAGATAAACAAATACTTCATCACAATTGTGGCGTATTGACGCTGATTACAGATGTACACGCAGAAAGAGTATTACAGAAAAAAGATGCTGACAGATCACCGTGACAATGAAGCTGATTTGATGCACACGACTAGTAAACCACTGAACACTTTTTTTTTTCCGCAACCAAAGATTCAATCGCGAGGCTGAAAACCATTATCAAAGTTCAAACTGCAGGCTTCAGTGGCAGAAACAACCTAATGCTGATCCACGGGCCAAACGGAAACACAGTGCATAAAGTCTGGGAGAGATTAAAATCTGTACCGAGTGAGCATTACAAAGCAAAAGTGTAATGTAATGGAATTTAGTTCATTAATGAGAACAGCCCTGTCCCATCGGTTATTACATCTGGGTTAAGCAAAGCTGTAGCAAACAGTAAGAAAAGGAGTTTTTTTTTTTAGCATAAAGTTGAGAAACAAATTTCTCAAACAGCCAAAATAACCAGAGGGTCTTTTTTTTTTTTTTCTGTTTTGGGTTTCAGGTTCATTGAAAAACGTCCCAGTTCCTCGCAATCCAATTGTTTCACTCTGTAAGTAATTCATAATATTTTTTTTAAACGTTAAATAAAAAACATTTCTGAATTTGGCTGTTTGATTCCTCCAAGTCTGGAGATATGGCTACAGGTCTTCCTCTACTGATATGGCTGATAAAAAGAAAGCGAAAAACAAAAACATCTCGTTCTTCAGATACAAATACACTGATAAGTATTTAACAGACACGTTCATAAAGATAACTGATTGAGATGCACATTAAAGAAAATTCATGATCTTTTCTTCATGTGGGTCCTTAATGACACCATCACCTTACACTTCATCATATTAGATCATGATGTGGTCCAATCTAACCATTACAATTAAATGCTGAGCTTTGGTTTAAAACAAACAACAACAGCACCGAAACCTGCCTAAAATGTGCCATATCAGCTGAGGAAGACTGTACTAAGACAGTTCTTAAGAGGGTGATGACAGAGAGAGAAGTCAATAAGCACAGAAAGAACAGATTACAGAGAGAAGGAGAAGAATTGCCGTGGACCCACATTCCCTCTATTCACATCTCAGCGGGAAAAAAAAGGGGGGGTGGAGGGGGAGGAAGAAAAAAAAAAGGCTGCACTTCTTATTTCTACAACACAATGCCTGTGGCGAGACTCGCCTCTCTTAATTGGACTTGGCAAGACGGAGCTCTCGGAAAAGAGGGGCCTTACCTTTGATTCCGAACTTTGAATTGCGTCCAAACTTCAGGATGACCAGCATTAAGATGAAGCCGGTGAATGTGACCGCCGCGATTCCCACGACCACGTACACCTACGGCAGAACAATGACCTTTCAGAGGAGAAGTAATCGCCACCGCCCGGGGTACAAATAGGCTTACAAATGACCATTTCTTCAGCGTTCAACTATACAAATGCTGTGATGGTACGCTGATGCTGTGGTAAAGTGCAATGACATGTATCCTCCACTAGGGGAGGCATTATTACCTGCTTGAAAATGATCTAGAATGGTAGCATAAATGTTGTAGCAGCCAGTTGTTTGTGTGTATATTTTAAACATCTCTCACTGTATATGCAATCGGACATTTGTGTTGTGGACCGATATAGAATGGATTAATAAACACACAGTCCCACAGCATCATGAAAACTTACGTACCCACAGTAACTGTCTGTTTAATATAGCTCATTTGGACCGTTTTATATCTATGCACAATTTCATAAAGCAGTTTAATGGATTCTCTGTACAATATAATCTTTTGTTGACAGTAGTGGAGAACTAAAACTTCACCTGGTGTTTACAACCGAGCATATCACCAAGGCGTGTAACGAACCCCTCTACACCCCAGAGTAAGTGACTACACCACAGGGAGTTGGACAACAGTCGGTATAAACGTTTTGTATTTTTCCATCATTGTGGCCTAGTGTTGTTATGGTGTTACATAAACAGTGTATAAGGCAATACGGAATAAAGTACATCACATCAACACCCACACGCAAGCAATAAAAAAAAACCTCACTAACAGCGATTCTGTCCTCAGGAGGTCCAGTTGGAGTGTCATCTGTTTGAAAGATCGAGAGAGAGAGAGAGACAGAGAGAGACAGAGAGAGAGAGAGAGAGAGAGAGCAGGAAGATTTATTTTAGATGTAATGACTGTTAAATTTTGAGAGCAGTTCAACACAAGCGACAAACCACCACGTAAAACATTTTGGGCAGGATGTAAGAAAGGGCAAATGCCAACTTTATGTATGAATGTAGATGTGTATGAGTGTTACATAATGAGTTTGTAGAGAGGTGTGCAAGACAGAGGGAAAGGAAAGGGGAGTGAAGATGTGATTTACTCACCAGTGGTTGGGTCTGAAAGAAAGAGAAAAGGTGGAAGAAATACAAAGTGAGCATTTTCTTCATGGACACATTATTACTGTAGGCATACATCCTATAAACATCAGGTGCTTTTAAGAACGCAATTTAGATTCACATTTGATTGAGATACAAATTCAGAGATTTTGGCTCCAATTTTTACATGAATCGAAAATAATCGAAGAACTCTTCTTCAGAGAGAAACTTCTATTCATTCATTCTCTAAGGTCAGAGGTTTCACATCTCTGAGAACACCTTCAATGCTTTTCAGCAATTATTAAATAACTCGCATGACTTACCGTAATATTCTGGCTCCGTCACAGTTCCTGGACAAATAAAAAACACAGAAAAAAATATATGTCAGGTTATGATTTTTTTTTCTTTTTAAAACCTGAAATATAATATATTCAAGTAACAAAACAACCCAATGAATACAGCAACCCCATTTTGACATTTTAACCCAACAGCTGGTCCAGGGCGACCGGCTGGTCTTTAAAACAACGACCTGTCTGTTCGATTAGAGAGGAAACAAAGTTGAAATTAGAACTTGAACTGAAATTACACTCTAAACTACAGGCTAATGTCTATAATACTAATGACTGTGGACTTCAATTTCAGCACTTATCCATTAGGCTGGAGCTGATGCAGAAGAACAGCCATCTCTCTGGTAACTGGTAAAACACACCGGGCTTAATACAGTTATGTTCGGCTCATGTGACACGTGTCTGTTTTGCACCAACACGCAGGACAATGTAGAAGTTAAGAGACTTAATCTTACATTTAAATGAAGAACTTTCATATCTAAGGTCTTTTTTGAATAAAGTAATGCACGATAAGAGACACCATTGGGAAGCAGTAGCAAAACGTCAAACATTTCTTTTTCTTCTTTTCTTTTCTTTTCTTTTCCAAACTGTGATAAAATCTCATGCTCCATTATTGTGTCCAATGCTTTCAATGAAGAAATATGACTTGGATTTGTGCCCACAGAATCATTATTTCCTGATTCAAATTTCACCAGTCAGCTCCATTTAGCTGATACTTATCCACAGAATAACTTGGAACCTATTTTTTTTTTTGGTCTGTCTTACGGGTCACATGGCTCTAACGCGACCTTAGGGTCAAGTGTGTTTTTCAAGGACACACTGGCAGAGAGCCATCCTGTTTAAGATTCAAAACCCCAAAAATTAGCGGGCTACTGGGCTGCTTCAGATACTGAGACTCACTACAATTGCTGCTTTTTATCCTGTATTAACGCTCTCCGTTGGATTCCCTTTAAACAGTTCACATCTGTTCTTATGTTTCAAATATTCACAGCATAATTTAGCATGGTCCCATCATGGTTCATTGTGAAGTTACACACACACACAAAAACACACACACACACACACAAACACACACACACACACACACACACACACACACAAACACACACACACACACACACACACACACAAACACACCAATAACTCTTAAACGTGTTTTGGTCAGAAATTTCATGGTGGAGCTGGGAGACAGTTGGTCAACTGAGAACAATGACCGTGCTTTTACATTTTAACTCAGTGGTCCACATGGACTGAGACAGCTACGCTTTCACCTGATTGCCGCCCGTTCATTCAGAGACGATGAAGCTTTAAACGCTGGAAAAGCTCAGATTATAATGCCTGACAAGTTTTATGTTTGCACAACTCTATTCATAATAGTTAAACTGTGAACCCTGGGAAAGAGATTTCGCTTCATTCTATATTAGTGTTTTGGTTTTTTTTTCCCAAATCCAGGCCTATGACCTCCCCGCACAGTTCATTTTCAATGTAGTCCCATATGATTGGTCTCCATCTAACAAATTAAGGTTGGTGTTGATTGGCAGACAAGTCATATCAGGTATGTCGGCGATGGGAAAGAGCAAAAAAAAAAGAAAAAAGGTTCAGTGCAGTGGATCCTTGGGGCTGGATTTGAGAAAAGAAACAAACATACAAACAAACAAACAAACAAAAAAAATGTTGTCTAGTTTCAGTCGCTGTTTGTCAAACCAAATCTTACCCTCCCAGGGCTGGTGCATGAAATGGGCGAAGATTGATTTCCGGTCTTCTCCAAGCGGGTTGGTCGCCACCAGCGTGTAATTCCCGTTGTGGATGTGCGTGGGGGTGTCCAGCTGGAGGCAGCCGTGGTACATTTTATCGGATATGTCGTGGATCCGCGTACTGACGTAGTAGCTCTCTTTGACGGGCTCACCGTTGCACAGCCATTTCAGGGTGGGCTGGGGGTTTCCCGCCACGCTGAATGGGATGCACCAGTGATGGTCTGAGATGGCCTCAGACAAATTACTGATGATAGGTGGGACTGGGAATCAAGACACAGTGACCGAGAACAGACCAAAAAAATCAGAAAAGGGGGGGAGAGAGAGAGAGAGAGAGAGAGAGAGAGAAAGGGGAGGGGTGAGCACATGTTCGCATGTTAGTTCTTTATTTGTTGTGCTTACCCACCAAATCTTATTGATTACTTTCCCCTCAGAAATCTATTTTTCCCCCTGTCATTACACAAATAACGAATAAATGATCATGCTTCAGACCTGAATGAAACTGTGTTTGAAATGCATGACTACTGGGCCCTGACCCGTCAGTCTTTTACATTATTCCTTTTTCTATTAAAATGACTAAAAGCACATGTTGAGTTGAAGCAAACAACCTACAAAACAGATCTCACATGAATGCTTTACAGAAACCTTATCATGGATCCTCTTATGCAGCACAATAAGATTAATGGCGAGGGATAACAAGGTCACAAGGAAAGTGAGCACTGAAAGGTATTGAGAGAAAATCACTGAAACACACTGAATACACATTACTCTGAGATGATAACCATTAATATGTCCAATAGGTATACAGAATAATGCATAAACCGTATTAATGCTCGGCTACCATATCATGTTTTGCACTCCGATTCGTCACGTTTATAAATAGCCTGTCAATATCAGTAGGCTATTTCTTTTGACTCACAAAGAACATCTAGGAATACGGAGGACTCGTTTTCTCCAACAATGTTCTCGGCGATGCAGCTTATCTTGCATTCGTTGTCACGGTAGGAAAGGTTGCTTAGTCTTAGCTTTGATATGTGCCCCGTGGTGAAGATCTGCCAAGAAACAGAAAAACAAAGATGACATCAGCCAGCTGATTACAGAAGTTTTCAACGCCTGTCGATACACGCCCTTCACTGTTGTAGTGATTGAATGGGTTCAGACAATGTTGTGGTTAACGTCGTTAGCGTAAACTTTACCTCAGGCTTGACGGTTAACGGGCACGTGCTCCATAAGAGGTCGGGAGCGGGCGCTCCAGACGTTTTGCACGTCAGTGTTAAATTAGCTCTCTCCATGACCGTCAAATTAATAGGGGTGAACGCTGCCGTTGGTATCGCTGAATGAAAGAATAAATATTTGATGTGTTGTTAGTGCTTAGAACTGTCGTCCAAATTGTCCGCTTCAAAATCAGTCTGTAACAGGTTTAGTTTTAAAAGAATAACCACAGTAATTTTAGACAAATATCTTTTCCATTTGAATGTAGCGCGAGAAGGCGGAATTCCAAGTTCAGTGGCAAAAGAACATTCTTTTCTCACACATTTTGTTCCTTTTGTGAAATGCCTGTAACGTTTTATAGGAGAGTGTAGCCCGTAGAGCGACAACATAGACACATTTAGCGACTTATAATTCTTTTCCACATTATGAAGGTCGTAAGAAGCTAAAGCAAACCTTAAGGTTGAGCTACCCGCTCAAGGACATCTAAGCAGAGCCGTCACACTCAGGAATCAAACGCCCAGCGCCACGGTAACTGAGCGGCTTCCTCTTAAACCTCTGACAGCTTCCACTAAACCTCTACCATCCACATGATCAAACGTGCGCTGCGGACTAGCACATCAGGAAAATGGGCCCTTATCTTTAATTTGGCTCTGTTGCTGGCTACGTTATCAACAAGACCATCATCTCAACTCATCACCTGACTAGACTTTTAAGTTTTTTTCTGTTTTTGCCTGAGACATATTCCAGAACTACCTCCTACAGCAACAAACCTGACAAAGCAATAATTCTTTGTGGGGGGAAAAACACAAGAAAAACTTAATAGGTAATGTTAAACCTTCACAAGTTTAATCTTAATCTTTGATATTTTGGTACCACTTCAGTTTCTGTTAGCAACAAAGGTCTTCACAGCATCAGGATGAAGTTAGTAGCTTACATTTTCACATTTTGTCTTTTCGAACTTTCCTTGATTCTCTCCTCAGTCAAAGAGAAACTGGAATGCCAGCTAATAATGAGAAAACATGAGTCCATCTTTTCTTTGTGCCTCAAGAAAAGAAAACAGAAAGAAAGGGGAAAAAAAGGGAAATACAGAACTCGTGTCTGGCCAGATTTCAGCTAAACTCGGTTGGACCAGAGGGGAATGGAACCTCATCTTGGTTTGTGTCCAGTATTTTTTCGTTTTTTAAGGAGTCCCATTGCCCTTCTATTCTCCAGAGAGCCGCCAATCACCGTCGCTGTGGTGGTACCCAAAATAGGGATGGACAACTGGGGGAGCAGGGGATCAATACAAGCTATCAATGTCTTTAGCCTGTGCCGGTGGGTTGCCACCAAACAGTGTTTGATCCTGGATCAGTAAGACAAGCCTTAAAGCAAAGTCCAGGTTCCGCTTGACCGATGGACAGAAACCAGCAACCATAATCTTGTTTCTGTTGCAATCTCCCTCATACTTAACGATTGTCACATTACAATGACAAAGACAAGTGACAAGATCAAAAGTTTGAGTTGCAAATTCAAACAATTCCCATGTAATACATAACTTTTCAAAGGTTAAGTAGGGAAGAGACCTAAAGATGTTCTTCAACATTTCAACAAAGAGTAAATGTCATGCTGTTACCGAGAATAGAAACAAAGTACACAACACATGTATCCGTATGTGTGTCTGTCTCCAACCCAGAAATAAAAATGCGCGCGGCCACAAACAACAGTGATTTCTGTAAGAGTTGTACTCACTGCAGTCTGGAAGGGTCAGTGTGTTAAGTGGTCTCCTCTTGCCCCCTTCCTCTGTACACCAGAGCTCAGGGATCTCCCCTTCCTCCCCCCTCCAGAATTTCATCCACAGATTTTCACAAGAACAGTGAAAAGGGTTACCAGAGAGGAACCTACAAAAATAACAGCGAATTAAAAATGCATGCAGCGCAGTGTATACAAGCATGGGCACAGCCGCGTACAAACACAGATTCACGTGCACATGCACACGTACACACATAACACTAAATTAAGCATCTGTAATGTGTTTAGTGACACACACGCACGCACGCGCGTGCACACACACACACACACACACACACACACAAAACCCTGACCAGAAACCATAACCAGGAACATTTTGGCACTTTTTGTTTAAACAATAACAGCCGTTGCTTTACAAAAGCAGTTTGCCTACACTGGCCGACTGGCCAGACGTCCTCGCCTAGTAGGTTTTGCCAGATATTTACAGCCTCACGTGTGCATTTGGTCCATGGAATGTCACAAAAAATGAAACCACACAAACACACGCGCACACACACACAAACCCTCGCATAAACTGAAGAGACCAGTTCACCCTGTCAATACATGTCACTTCAGAACTGTAAGCTCCAATGCTTTTTCAGCTGCTTACATGTACAAAACACAAGAGCGCTCTTACAACACACATGGAGGCGGACATACCAGATGCTGCACACACTCTGAATGAATCAACAGGGAGACATTCGAAAGCAAAAACAAAAAAACTCCACTGATCTTAAAATGACATGAGAAACGTGAAGAGAAAAAAAATGGTACCAGACTTACAAGTAGGATATATTCAAATGACGAAATGTCTTCCAAGACAGAGAAGACAGGTTGTTGTCCTTAAGATTCCTGGAAGTAAGAGGAATCATCGTTAACACGTTATGCTCCAACAGGACAGTAAAACTGTACGAAAGACACATCCTTCTCCTCATGCAGAATATTATAACATATCTGTTTCATTCTCTTTTTCTTTATATCTGCTCATTTTGAATAATGCCTGAAATCTGTTTCTTTTTTTCAGTCATTGTTACCTATTTATTTGTGCTTCTGAATTCAATATTAAAATGGACCAAACTTCTCAATATAATATTAACACGGAACAAATCAACTGTCAGAAATTTAGAGAGACTAGATATAAGTGCAGGACAAAAAAATCTATTTCAAAATGCTATCTGGAGTCAAGGTCAGATACGGCCACGGTTTAGAGCACAGTAAACTAACAGTTAACGGTAAACGAATGACGTGACAGAACACTGATTGGACAGAAAACAGGAAGGTATAGATGGAGGCGCGGCAGTCCCCAATGCCCCTGACACGCGGCCTTTGAAGCACGGTTACGTCGAACCCCTGGGGGGGGGGAACCAGGAGACTCAACCAGAAGCCAGGATTTAAATACCCAGGAGGACCAGCTGCATCACCATACTATAGACTAAACACAAAATCAGAAATGAGAAAATCGGCCCAGCATCAACGCACAGAATTAGAGAAGCTAACCGAACGAACCCAGAGCCCGCATCAGAACTGAGGCTGACGATAGGGCCTCTGGATTAACTTGGTCCTCCTGGTTATTCAAATCCTCCTGGGGGTCTGTCTCTACCTCCAGATCTTCTGGCCAATCAGTGCTCTGTTTTGCTTACTCATTAGTCACAAACTCAACTAGGTCACTATCTGATTTCTGTGCACATCTGTGTCTGGTTGACTTACTCATCTGTCCTCAGTGTGTAAATACTCCTGGTGGTCTCATTGTCAGTTGCAAAGTCTCATGTACAAGGGTGCACTGGGGTTTGTAGTTCTTGTTTCTGGTTAGCCGTTGTTAATCTCCTTGTCCTTGTCTTTGTCCTTGTGGGCCTTCCTTGCTCCTTGCCCCTGGTTAGCCTCCCTGTCCTTAGTTAGCCTCTAATCCTTTGTGCTGCCCCCCCCCCCCGACCCCCGATTTTCTATTTAGACCTTGACTTTGAATTTACGTTCTGAATTAAAGTTTGCCTGCAGTTGTGCCTAGCTTCTTGAGACGCCTGACGGAAGATTTTACCAACAGTATCCTCAACCAGGGGCCAGTGGAAGAGGTCATAAGTAAATGACGATGAAACAACCAGGAGAATATTACACACCAAGGATTGATGAATGAATGAACCAGACAAAAGTATGGGTGATAATCAGATAATAAACTACCGGAACTAGAAGTAATAATTTGACAAAACTGAGCACAGACTGGGTAGATGAAGAAGAGGCAGAGACAGAGGCATGACACAAATATAGTAAACAACCAGAGACTACTCTCAAAACATTATGTTTATTAATACCTATCAATGCATAACACCAGAACACAAATGTGAGCATATATATATATATATATATATATATACACATACATACATACATACACACACACACACACACACACACACACACACACACATATATATATATATGTACACACGCACGATTTGTTCTGTCATACTGAAGGTTTGTGAACACTCACAGATACTGAAGTTTTGTGTTGTTTTGAAAAGCCAGTCGCGAAATATACGTTAGCCTAGTGTTGGTCACAGTTCTGTTGAAAAAGAAAGCAAAACTTAAATAATTAACACGATTTTACCTTTATGTTACAGTGCAGAAAAAATATCAAAGACACTTTTGTTTTAGAGATGGATGTCATTCACAAATACTCACAAATTTCTGAGATTCCGGTATAAGTGCAAGTCTTTGTCGTTGATAGAGGAGAAACTGCTTTGATTGGCTATATATCTGCAGACAGTCAAACAGAAAGAGAGAAAAAAAGCGTTCGTAGGTTTGATATGTGACAATATGTTCACCAGACTAACAATAAAGAAACATCTATGCTTTTTTACAATGTTTCTAGGGTAAAAGGTTAAGGGTTGACATGTAGAGCAATTCAAAGGAACAAAGATTTTGCGTCAGGGACAGCAACGATTTCAACTTGTTTTTCTTTGCCGAAAGTTCCCTTGTGTGTGTGTGTGTGTGTGCGTGCGCGCACGTGTGTGTTTACAACCCAACAATCAAGTAAATTAAACAAGAGACCCATCAATTCTGGTTTATTTGTTGTGTCCTGTATTTACTTTTTACTGAAGCTAAAATACGAAGTGCCGTATTTTCGCTCAGTCAAAAATGGTTGAATAAAGATAGCATGGGACCACACATTAATGTTTTTAAACGATGAACTGAACTGAAGGTAACGCAAGGGCGGAGCGAAAAACACAAGTTAGGAACTATTTCCACTTTTATCTGGATCATGCAAAGTTTGGCTCCGGTCTTCAGTACGGAAGACATCATTTTGACACCGGTGACTCTCGCTTATAAACCGTAAACAGACTACTGATCTTACTCGTCTGATAAGCTACAAAATTCCGGCATTAAAATTTAACTGCTCTCCCCCGCCCCCGGTGTTATTTGGGTCATCTTCCTCTCTGTATTTTATTTACAACACACACACACACACACACACACACACACACACACACACACACAGAGAGAGAGAGAGAGAGAGAGAGAGAGAGAGAGAGAGAGAAATGGCCTATAGGATGCAGAACCTTGTGATATTTTTTTTCACTGATCTATCCAGTAATCCCTTGATTATACCCAAATATTACAGCAGTTGCCCTAACGAGAATGCGAGAGGTAAGCAGTAAAATGAGCATGCCGTTCAGCAAACTACCGTTGTCACGTTTAGACAAGTTATTGGGAATATATATATATATATATATACACACACACACACACACACAAATTAACAGACACACATGTACACATACATATACATATACATGTACATGTACATATACATGTACATATGCATATACATATACATATACATATACATATACATACGTATGGTATACGTTATTTTTTCTTGGAAAATCGCACTATATTTTATACAACCACACTGATGTGTTGATGTTAATTACGCCTTTGTCCTCATTCTGCTTTTAGGTTAATGAAACAGTTGTTAAAATGTGGCAAGAATTACACAACAATCAGTGACGTTGCATCCACAGTTTATGTTTTGAGATGTTCAGTTACAAGTAAGGCTACTCTGATTCAGTGACGTTTGATTTGTGTTACTGAGTCATGCTTAATAACGGATGGGCGAGTGAACATCTTTCACCTTGCTAGAGAGTCGAATGAATCGGTATAGCTTCGACTATCGCTTATGAACGATTCATCAGAAGATGCCGCGTTCTTTCTCTTTTGCGTGTTGGGAACCTGTGCGATGAACATCTACAGACTTCTGGAAAACACAATCTCAGTCTGTTTGATTGTGCGCTCAAATTATGCTCAGCGTCCATGATTTGACAACAGAGAGTTAGAGACGGAGATCTTGATGCCACAGTCGGCAAAAAATAAACTAAATAAATAGTGCGGTTGAATGTATGCCTTTCCGCGACAACAAAGTCATTAGACCAATATAGTCATACATGATGCACTATCTTCAGTATAAGAGATTCAAAATGAGTAGTCCAGGTAAATAGCCTCCCGTGCCTAAGTAAAACATAATCTGTTTTGTTGTCTAACGGCCATTCATTGGTGGTAAATTAAAGCCATATCTTCTTGTCTCATCTGGAAAACATTCAGAGATGCTGATGATCAGGTACAAATAACTTGGGCTGCTTAGAATAGGCTACATTACAAAATACCATTACCTAATAGGCTAGACTGGCGTTTCCTCCCTGTACTGTTAAGGTCTAGTGGGAATAATCACAATTCATCTTAATAAAAAAAAAGGTAACAGGTTCTTAATTTTTCTCGCTCAGTTGGCTCTAAAAACGAGGTCGTTTACCTTAAGGAGCCTTGCCTGGGGATATAGAATTGGATAAGGTTACGGTTGTTTTTCCGATCGGGACTGTGTTTTATCAGTATTGGACAACAGAATAGGTCGGAGTTACGACAAAGTAAAATTACTTCCACTTACATGTCTGTGACATTTTCCATCTCCACCTCCGACTGTAAAACGGGAAAAGCCATAATACTCCTGTCCTGGTCAACGCACGAGATCCTGAAACCAGTGCACGTGCAGTACTCGGGGCAGGCGGCACCGGGCCTCCAAAGCCCAAACAGAACCCACCAGAACCCCCATCGAGCCATTGCAAAGCTCCCCCAATGGAAGTTCATCTCGAATTTTTCCTTGACGCCAGATTGGGAACTTCTCTCTCGACGGTTCGTGTTCATCAGAGAAGCTCCCTCAGCTTCCGACTGAATAAGTCGGACATACGGCGAGAACGCGGCAGCTGCACTTGCCTCCTTATGCCTTCGTGACTCGTCAGAGCACAGACACCACTTTGGAATAGGTTAACTCTCTCTGTCTCTTTCTCTCGGCTTCTCTCCTCCTCCTCACTGTCTTTGTTTCTGAAACAGACCTAAACCGCTGGATGTTGACGGTAGCTACACACCGCTTTCTGGCTTCGATGGCTCAAGGAGAAGACACTGTGTGTTTAGGTGATGGCTAAGGCTGCTGCGTGCAGGCAGTAGGTGCGCTTTTTGCGATTGTGCGTGTGTGTGTATGTGTCTGTGTGTGAGCACGAAAGGGGAGGAGACGCAGAGGGCAGGGTATCAGTGTTGTTGATTTTCGCCGTCGGGCGAATAACGTTACAGCATCCGAACGGCTTTGTATGAGACGTGAATTGTCCCTGCAGCCTAAGTTTCAACATGTTCCCATGGGAAGAGTTATTATGGCCTTTCATGCAAGTATATCTGAAGGAATGTCATGTCTATTTGAAAAAAAAAACAACGGTGAGAACAAAGACATGAGATTAGCTGAGTGGCATGAAACTAAATGATTTTCCATTATATTTGAGTGACAACTTGGCGTCTATAGTGTCTAACTCACGTTTTAGAACTTGTGAAAAATGTCCTCTCCCTAATTAGCAACAAAATACGTGCTTCCAATACACTCTTTCGGCTCGAGGCTGGAAATCGTATTTTGAGGGCGCGCAATGAGAGAGCAGCAGTGCGCTGTCTCTGTCTCGTATACACACACGCGCATATACACACAAGTACACACACATCACTCAGGTCTGATGCTGCTGCTGACTACAGTGATAACGCTACCGTCCCTCCCCGTGTCCAAGCGTCTCCATAGTCTGACGTGAGCTTTGACGCACGAAACGACAGTACAAATCGAAGAAGAATTATGCATATACTGTACATCACCACGTAGTTAGATGTCTGGCGAGGAGAATGATGCACCTGTCCATTAGAGTTTCGCTCAATAACAAAATAAACCAGGGTCTGTAGGGCAGAGGGTAACACGTGTATGTTCAAGTCATACGTTGATGTAGTTTATTTAATATGTTTTGTTGTATTAAATAGTCGGTGATTCATAAGGCAGGATCGATTGCTTTTCACGAATCCTGTCTTTCCTAGTCGATGTTGTTTAAGTCTTGGCACGTAGGAGGTTCTGTCGTGGGAGAGAGAGCATATTTCTCTCTGAATTTACAGTTTCATTAGCCGATCCGTCTGAATACATGCTTGTGGCGATTGGGGTTTAGTAACCAAATGCAGGCGAAAGGAAAGCGCGCTCCTCTGATGTCACCTACCGGTGGCTGAGCAGTGACTCATTCCCCCTGCTCTGCAGCTGTTTCCAGGAGGCTAATTGAAGGTCAACAATCCACTGAGCCTGCAATTGTAGAGAATCCCTTCGGAGAATACTGCTGTGAGATGCCATTCACTGTATAATGTAATGAACTATAGCATTCTCAATACTGAGAGGGCTTAAAAAAGAGCGCTTTCGAGCGCACCTATAATATCAATGAAATAGCACTTTATCGCCCCTCTAAAAGTGGTCCGTTGATTAACGCTATAAATGTTACAGTTTCATTCGGAGTAAAAAGTATGGACGTTGCATTCAAATGCATTCATTTTATTGATCAAGTATTTGTGTAATGACGCCTCATTGATCGGACGGTTAAGTCCATACGGTGTTCTCTATGACATATTACAGTTTAATTTCACATACTCCATTGGTCTGCCTCTGTCATACTATGTGCTGATGTACATGACCACGGGATGGTGATCTTGCCGGTGGAATAAAGCATGAATTTTGCTCATAATTGCTGTTGTGAGGTGTGGCGGAGAGTAAAAATTTCAATAGTGTTTTTGCATCATTATTTGGGATTTTGTTTTCTCCCATAGGGCTCTACCAACAGATTTGACGGAGCAGACTACGAAGGCTGTTGACATCCATCCCGTTACCACAAGAGGGCGATGTTGTATCCCTAGTTGAGGAGAAGAAGAATGACACATTTAAGAAGTGTTATGAAGCAGTCTTCAACAGATAACAATACGTAATGTTTTGCTTTCCTTGTAGTGGGTTTGCTCTCCTTGTGCGAGTGTGTTTGTGTTTTCGTATATATTTGTGTTTTCGCGTACATGTATGTTTTTATCATTTTATCATGCATGTATTACTGTACCTATGTAATTCCCTTATAACAATGTTGTACTCCTTTGCAGAATTAATAAAAAAAGAAAAAAAAGAACAATGTTTGGTAATGTCTCTCTGCATGCATAATGAGCGCTAAAATGAGGATTTAACTGACATTCTGTTTAACCCAGTTCAGAACTGACTGATGAAGCCAATGTGGCCATTATCATTGAGAACATGTTTTAAAACAACTAAAAAGACCTGACATCCAAATGTAATTCAGCTAAGCCAGTGTTTATTTTTTTTAATAATCTGTTGTTATTTATGTCATTAAATCAATCTGGGAGTCCCATGAACACTTTCACTTACGTACTCATTGCAACATTTAGCTTTGCAACGAGCTGTGTGAATGTGCACAGTAAAACTGTAGATAAAAACATTAAACTTTATTAGCTCTCGTAGAGTAACAAAATATCACATGAATATTTTTATATAAGTATAATCAAAGAAGCAGGTGCTTTAGATGTTCATTTTTTCTATATCCCCTAAATCCCCCCCCCCCCCCCCATCACTCATACAATGTAATAATGTCTGTGATGTCTACATAAAATCACTCAAACAGTGTCACCAATGTCTAGATAAAAATAGTTTATTCAGTGTAAAAAAACAAACAAACAAAAAACATGCCAACATTACATCACTCATACAGTGTAACCAACATGCCAACATAAGATGACAAACACAGTGTAGTGAAGATCTTGACATTATACTGTACATTATACTGAGTCAGTAGACAGACAATACTGCCTGTTAAGTTTATGGGCACGAATCATTTTCATCCAAAGAGCCATAACCCTGCATCCATTAGTAGCTTTTTCAAGGCTCTCCATGCTATGTTTTTCTACCTCGTACTCGCCTTTCTAGCTCGGAGCGGTCTCTTTCAGAAACATCGTCCACTTCTAAGACAACAGCTCGACCAACCGCTGGGTCGAAACGCACGGTCATGACACAACACATGTCAACAAGAGCCCTCTGACATTTCAGCATCCCGGCCTCAACCTGGCCGCGCAAACCTGGGTCTTTTCTCATAGTTCTTGCTTCGGCTGCGGAAAACCCAATCAGGCTGGCGAGGACCCCATCCGAGAGGTCCGCGTCGAGATAGCCCGTCCCGTCTGAAATGGTGGCACCGATTTTCCATGTGCCCCCGTTGCTTTGTAGATTCCCCAGAAGGGTGACAATAAAGGCATACATACGTACCTCCCTAACATATGATGGTGGCCAATCGTTTGCCTGCAAGACACATAAATAGGTCCAGGGTGAGGGGATAACGGTTGATGGTTCTCTTAGTTCTTGAGTGGGGTGGTCTTTTGGCTTCAGAAGACTAGGTTCTTGACCCATTGAACTGTGTGCTTTTACAGAAACTGACTGTGCAGCTGAGGGCTGTGGTTCTGAGGGGAAAAAGCAGTCAAGGTCATTGGGGAGAATGTCCATTTCTTCTAAGGGTTCACTTTCCTGAGTGGCAGAATGCACGGAAGCTGAATGAGGTATCAGCTCTGCACTCCTGTTCACAGTTGTTTGGTTTCTTGGGATTACGCTCTGAACTGAGTTCACCTCTGTGTTTGGGGAATCCTGCAGCTCTGGAGGAAATTCCTGGTCAAAAATCACATCGTCCAGCTCATCGAGTGGAATATCGTCAAAGTCCTCATCAGGAATCTCTACCACGCTTGGAGTGTTCCCTCCATGATTCGGGGGTGTTTGAGGATTGGAAGCCATCCATGAGGGTTCCGAGTGACGGGAGTAGGGAGGTTCCAACCCGAGAGAAGCACGTGATCCCAGGCTCTCAAAGCCGCTATCCAGACTTCCTGCCGCTCTTGGTGCCATCTGGTTCTCCACCATGTTCTCAAGGCTCACCAGGAGCTCCTCATCATCTTGCTCACCTTCCCTTTGTGGATCCTCCTCAGGGAGTCCGAGAGTCCTGCACAGCACCCTTCCCTGGAAGTTCCTCTCCATCAGTTCCTCCACCTCACCCCCCATCACCTTCACGTTCTCCGATTTGAGCAAAAGCACCCCGAGGCGACACACGATGCGGCCCGACAGCTGGAGTTTGGCGCCAGGGCGTAGGCTGGCACTGAGGGCTGGGACGGGCTGATATTCCATTCCTTCCAGGCACTGCACGCCGTCCGTGAGCTGCAACATTAACATACGCGTGGGTTTGGCCTCCCATGGCTTTTGGGTAGCCTGTGTCACGGCGGACACCTGTTCGTTGGAGCAGTCGGAACCCCTGTGGCGCTGCAGCTGAGTGTAGGCGGGCTGGCTCACATCCAGGAGAGAATCAACTTGTACACAGTAACAACCGTTCAGCTCCGTCTTTTGGGCTTCGGAGATCCCTGCCGGAAGAACGGGGTGGGCCAGGTCTCTGAGATCCGTAAGCAGCCACTGGTCCAGGACGTGCTGATTGAGCTGGGCTTGAGACATTGCGGCGCCCCCGTTTTCCTCAAAAATCCACTCAACGCAGGCTTCCAGCCAGGTCATTGGCACCTGCACTTGCCTAGAAGAGCGCAGCCAGGCTTGGGTAGCCTGAGCTGTACTTGCTGTTGACATCTTATGACTGCAATCTGGGCGGGGGAAAAAAAAAGTCAAAGAGCATAATGTACAACGTTATCATCAGAATTTGCAGTATTCTCCTCTGTTGGCTAAGTCTATACGAATGCTCATGTCAATATCATGCTAAAATGGGGTAAAAATGCTAAACTGAAGCACATATCTTACTTTGTACAGGTCACAAATGCTGTTCTTTGTTGTCATAATGTTTATTACAGTGTGTGTATGTGTTTATCGTGTACAGCACTTCTGTGTAACATGCTAGTTTACCGATCTCAAGCTAGGTCATTCTCTTCCTTTCTCTGTTAAAGGTACGCATGTAGAATTGCTGTACTGATATTATTGTGTTTTACCCAGGTATGTAAGCTCCCTCTTTGTTATTTTGTCATGTAAATTTGTTTGTGTTGATAATTTCGATTCTTTCATACACAGTGCATATTTCCATACATGTTCATGTCCACATTTTAAATTTAATGTCAATTCATAATATATATAAAAATTGCAGCTGGTGGGTGGGGAAAATAGCTTTTAATTGTAACGACATGATCAGAATGAGATGTTTTTGTTTTATTGATTTAACTTAAGACTGAATGTGGTAAATGTGGCGACTTTTAATACTGAATTCATGCTGGCTGAGCGAGATCCTGAGGAGGAACAAAGGACGCGACCCGATGCGGAGGACCCGAGGGAAACGAGCTAGTCAGGAACAGGCTGAGGGATCACGCACACCGTGTTCCCCTGCCTAGCATCCTGCGAGCCAACGTCCAGTCCTGGAGAACAAGCTCAACGACCTCAGGGCCATGGTTAAATTCCAGAGGGACACATGGAACTGCAGCCTGGTCACATTTTAAGCAAGTTCTCGTGGGCAGGAACGCTTAACATTCTACAATCTTGAATAAAATGGTACTATTTTCACCTAGAGAGTGACAAAAGCACCAAGCATAATTTGACTGGTGCAGTGGCAGGGCTCTGTGGACCAGCAGTTACTATTGTTACTATTTTCAAAGCAAGAGGTTCAGTCAAGGGGGCCAGGACCTGGCAGCTCCCTCACCCTGCACCGGTGCTGGTCTGCGGCCCGGAGATTGAGAAACGATGCAGTAGATGACACAGACTAGGACACGATCAGGCACAGCTCTGATGACATCAATGTGTTTACGGAAGAAGTTGTAGGATTTATCGGGAAACTGGCGGATGATACAGTTAACAAAATCATCATCAGAGCATTCCCTAACCAGAAGCCGTGGGTGGATAATACCATTGCGACGCTCTGAGATCTCGCACTGCTGCCTATAACACGGGGCTCGTCACCGGGAACATAGACGAGTACAAGGCTGCATCTTATGACGAGTGGAGAGCGGTGAGGTAGGTGATGCGGTGCTACTGGAGGAAACTAGAGTCACAGTTCCAGCAGGGGGACTCTAGGAGCCTGTAGTAGGGACTGAGAAAAATAACGAACTATAAAAAAAACATCTTCCAAAATGGTGAATGCAGACACGTTTGTGGCAGGCGAGCTGAACACTTTTTACGCTAACTTCGAGGCTGCAGCTAACAGCGCTAATGACGCTAGTGGTGCTCACAGCGGCAACAGTGCTTATGGCGGAATGCATGCGGAGAGTGTCGGAGCGGATAACGCTTTCATCATCTCAGAGCAGGACGTGAGGATGGCTTTCAGGAGAATGAACACCAGGCAGGCAGCAGGACCAGATGGCATCTCAGGTCGAGTCCTTAGAGCCTGCGCTGACCAGCTAGCACCGGTGTTCATGGAGATATTTAACCTCTCCCTGGCACAGTGGGTAATCCTCACATGCTTTAAACAGCTCAATATCGTTCCTGTCCCAAAGAAACCCCAGTCTGCCTGTCTCAACGATTATCGCCCAGTAGCCCTGACTTCAGTTGTGATGAAGTGCTTTGAAAGGCTGTTCAGACACTTCATCACCTGACACCCTGGACCCATTACAATTCGCTTAACAGCCCAATGGATCGGCTGATGATGCCATCATACACCTTGCACACACAGCCCTGCACCATCTGGACATCAGGAAGGGAAATTATGTTAAAATGTTGTTTGTTGACTACAGTTCAACACTTATTCCCTCCAAACTCACCACCAAGTTGGAGGACCTCGGACTTAGTCCGTCCCTGTGTCAATGGTTTTCCAACCTCCTGAAGGGTAGATCTCAAGCAGTATGGGTGGGCAGACATGTCTCATCATCCCTCACCCTCAGCACTAGAGCACCCCAGGGTTGTGTCCTGAGCCCCCTGCTGTACTCATTGTACACTTATGACTGTGTGGCCACTTCCAGCTCTGCCACCATTGTCAAGTTCGCTGACGACACTATTGTTGTGGGCCTGATCTATGATGACCACGAGAAGGCCTACCTGGAGGAGATTAAAAGCCTGGAGAGCTGGTGCCAGGAGAACAACCTCCTCCTGAACATCAGCAAGACAAAGGAGCTGATAGTGGACTTCAGCACGAAGCAGGAGAGGAGGTACCACCCCCTTAGGATCAACAGGAATCAAGTGGAGAGAGTGGACAATTTTCACTACCCGGGTGTTCACATCACGCAGGACCTATCGCGGTCCTGCCACATTAACACCCATCAGTGTCTTTACCACATTAGACGCTTAAGAGACTTTAAACTGCCCTCTAAGGTGCTAAGGAACTTTTACACCTGCACCATCGAGAGCATCCTGATGGGAAGCATCACAGCCTGGTTAGGGAAACAGCATCAGGAAGGATAGGCGGGCTCTCCAGAGTGTGGTACGATCTGCTGAGTGCACCATCCACACTGAGCTCCCTGACTCGGAGTCTATCTACAACAGGCGGCGCTGTACCAATGGACTCTTCTCTCTGTTGTAGTCAAACAAGCGCTTCTGCTCTCTGAAGGCCAATACAGAGAGAATGAGGAATAGCTTTTTCCTCATTGGTTGAGGGTCATTCGGACCCTCAACCAGGTCAACACCTAGGACTGTACCTTGGACTAGTTGCACAATACCCCATATCTACAACTATTTATATGTTGGCGATTTCATTTCACCATAACTACCTAAGCCTGATGTTGCACAGCTCATTGTTTTGCAAACAAACTGCACATATTTGCACTTTACTCCCAATACAGTCATACTGCTGCTTTACCTATCTCTTATTCTATTCTATTAATCTTTTATATATATATATATATATATATATATATATATATATATATATATATATATATATATATATAAACATATGTGTGTGTGTATATATATAATGTACATATTAGTAGATAGATAGATAGACAGATAGATAGATAGTCCTCCTTATATTATATTCTTTATATTTTTCTCTTTCTAATTGTATAACAGTAAATTCTGGTACATGTAAATTTTAAGTTTTACCCTTCAGTTTTTATCTTTATGTCACGGACAGTCGCAACAAGCATTTCACCGCACGTCGTACTGTGTATCGTTGTGTGTGTGACAAATAAAGTGTGAATGAATTTGACAAAATAGAGTGTCAGGCCAGAACGGCTACACAAGCACTCCAAATATCGTGTTCAGTAAACGTAAGACTTTTATGGCATATAACGTCTTCTCTACATATAAGGTAAATGGTTATAGCTGAGAGATAACGAAACACATCGAACACATTACCGTGCGGATGAAGTACAGAATTCCCATTTTATTAACGGAGAAAGTGACACTCACATCATGTGTATCCTGACAAGAGTGGCGCCAAAGTTTGCAGGCAGTAGTAATTTATCATAATTTACCTAATTCATCACATCATTCTCTTACCTTTTCAGATGCTTAAAACATATTCTTTGTAGCCTTGACGTTCCTCTAAGGATACCTGGGCAATGATATTGACAGCACGGCGACTAATAGCTTGTAAAAGTGATCAAACGACTGGACGCTAAGTTCAAGACCACAATATTTTGCAAAGGCAAACAACCATGCTCGTTTGAAGGCTGGCTGTGAAATTTAGATTGACGCACTGAGTACCCTATGATCACTCTCTCAACGTTACAAAATCAAATTTGACCAATCAGGATAGACACATTGATGGAGGGACGGGATTTGATTGGTTGTGAATGAAATGACCTCCCTCCCTGATTTTGTCTGATTCAAGTTGTTTCGTAGCAGACTTCGAGGTTCAGAGAGCTGGTATGTTGTTCTCTTCTTCATTTGCTGGTTATAAATTCGTGAACACTTAATTTTAGACGCCAAACAGCAAGCTGTATTCACGTTAATATATAACAGCCTAAATAGCATAGAGATAGCATGCATTTTCCATATTCCAACCCTGCAGCTTTGAACATCCGTGTTGGCTAACGACAGCTAGCTATGTATGCTAATTTTGAGGGATTCATTGTACTTAGCTAACAGCTAGTGAAGCTAATTAAGTCGAAGAAATGATTAGCCGACTGGGAACAGCTAAACTTAAGTTCACAACCACTCGACAGGGAAAGGACTAAAGTCTGATTATGTTTAAATGAGTCATTTAACGGTCTTTGAGGTGTTTGTATGCCGACCTCAGGTAGACTGCTATGCTAGCTGCCGGGAAAACATTAGCTAGTAGCCCGGAACAGTTACCCTAGCCTGGTTGTAAACGTTCCATTGTTAATTAGCTAGCGTAGCTAGCTAATTTTCGAAAGGTTGCTGGATATTTGTCAACAAAATTAGATAACGCTACTCTCGTTTGCCTCTGCAGACTTGCCTTTCTATCGAGCAACTCGGCGTTGAAGCATGCATTGAATTATTTTTCCACTTCTCGCTAATGAGGTCTTCTGAACAGCAAGATACTGTTTTTAGCTAACGCTAGTCAATTTGATTTAATTTACCTGAGGGAGCTTATTGTCCCGGAAGGCTTACAATGTGTGCATACTGAATATTCATAATCAGTGACTGTGTAAAGGTTATTGCATGAAAAGTAAAAGTATCACGGACGTGTGCACAAACAGGAAGAGAGAACACACCTCCTGGTCACAGTCAACAAGGCAGAACTACTAGTGATAGCAGGCTAGCGTTAGCAGAAACCCCTGATTAAAAAGTTCAGTGTATCTTACAGGAGGTCCGCTAAATTCGATCCATGTGTTTTGGATTCTGATAATAGTTTATGGATGTCATTTAATGTGCTTTGCATATTGTTGTACAGGAGTTTATTTCCGCAATGCATGTAAAAATGCACCAAACTAAAAGGTGCGACCATAGATCTGTGCCTTATAGCTATATGTAAGTACACATATGTATTAAAGTTAGATGTATACGTATGTATAACTAGTTTTCACTTATAATTTGAATCAGCTGCCCAGGACCTAGTCACAGCCGGCCCCCTCCAATAGGAGTCAGTAACCGTCACATAGAAGTTAGTGGTAAGTTAATGTTACAAGCCTGGTAATATGTTTGTATTTAACGTATTTCAAAATATAAACTCTTGACAGTTTGATAATCTCTCCTGAACTCATCAGTTTTGTTTAGATTAGGGAAGGCCTGTTAACACTGCTCTCTCTCTGAGGACAATGGAAGCGGAAAACGAACACCGGGAAGGAGAAACCACATTCAGCAACACAGAGAGTAACGGTGAGAGAGAGAGAGAGAGAGCTGGTGATGTGGTTACGCTGGGAATCTATCTCTGTTGTTTTCTTCTGTGATATTACCTAAATAATACCCACACAGGGCACCACGTAGGAAACTGTCTCTGTTCTATCTGTTTTATGTGCTTCAGCGTCAAAATGAAAAGCCAGCGTGCGTTGAACTCAGAACTGTTGTAACGTGATATGTTTTTGGTTTGGGAAAATACATGTGTTGATGAATGCGAGAGACGATAAACGTATGTGTCTGCCTCTTCAGGTAAACGTCCGGCCGAAGACCCCGACGAGGAGAAGTCTTTCAAACGTTCCAGGAACTCTGACGACATGGTGGAGCTGAGGGTGCTGCTTCAGAGCAAAGTAAGTGAGCTGCTGAAACCTCTCTCTCCTCTCGCCCTGTCGTCCGCGCCTCCTCTCTTGCCCTGTCGTCCACACCTCCTGTCTCGCCCTGTCGTCCACGCCTCCTGTCTCGCCCTGTCGTCCACGCCTCCTGTCTCGCCCTGTGGTCCGCGCCTCCTCTCTCGCCCTGTGCTCCACGCCTCCTCTCTCGCCCTGTGGTCCGCGCCTCCTGTCTCGCCCTGTGGTCCGCGCCTCCTCTCTCGCCCTGTGGTCCACGCCTCCTGTCTCGCCCTGTGGTCCGCGCCTCCTGTCTCGCCCTGTGGTCCGCGCCTCCTGTCTCGCCCTGTGGTCCGCGCCTCCTCTCTCGCCCTGTCGTCCGCGCCTCCTCTCTCCCCCTGCCGTCCGCGCCTCCTCTCTTGCCCTGTTGTCCACGCCTCCTCTCTCCCCCTGTCGTCCGCGCCACCTCCTCTTCACGCTCCAGCGGAGGTTTTAGCAGTTGTGCTGATTGTCTCTTTCCTCTCTCCAGAATGCAGGCGCAGTGATTGGCAAAGGAGGCAAGAATATCAAAGCGCTGCGTACAGACGTGAGTACACGCGTGCCTCTGTCTGCCTTTTCAAAAAACACACGCACACGCACACGCACACACACACACGCAGATGCACAAACACAGGTGCCTTCTTGAAATCAGAAAAGTGGTCGCCACTAATTTCGATGGTTGTTCAGGCGCAGCACAAGTGAGAGAGAACACTTATCTAACAGATTTACTCCTGTTCTTATAGATCAGCATTTTTATCAGAAGTCATTCAAACACAAGTGAGAGAGGACACTTACCTAACAGATTTACTCCTGTTCATATGGATCAGCATTTTTATCATAAGTCATTCAAACACAAGTGCAGAACCTATAAAACACGTGCCAACGTCAAAGCACCGCACTTCTGCCATGACATGAATTGTTTTACCTGTGGTGTAATTTGTTCCCCCTGAACTATATTGCTGTAAGTGTACTCTTAGCGTATAAGTAAAGAGATGGATAGAAATGTATGGGTTTTTTTTTTAAATTTGTATATACATATGTATGTATATTTATACATATATATATAATGACACAACCTTTATCCCCTCCACTGTTGTTAAGCTCAGACAGAAGATGTTTCTTTAGGGTGAGGTGAATGTTTCAGATGTTTTGACGGCTTGTATTTTCTTTGTAGGATGTGACGTTTGATCCAGGTTCATTGTAACAATATCCTCCCCCCCCGAGGTTAATATAAGAACGAGTTTGACTTGAAAACCCAAATCGTCTCTTGATCCTAGTTATTTTTCATTTCTAGCCAACAACTTGTTTTTCAGTTAACTATTTTAGCTTGTTCCTTGTTCATTTTTCTAACTGGTTTAGAAAAAAAAAAAAAGGCAGCTGAAAGGCGAGTACTAACTTTAAGTTGTTTATTTATGTTTATTTATGTTTACTCAGTTTGAGTAAAGAGAGCTAAGCTCGTTAAAGCATTTTAGTAAGATTACATTCTGCATTTTTATGTGAGATGTTTGTCTGTTTGCTGACTTTCCTTTTTTGAGCACTGCTTAGACAAGGATTGTTAAAGCCCTGTTTCAATCTTAGCAGTGAAACAGGGTAATCTACTCCATTATGTTCTTTGGTTGCCCAAGACCAGAGAGGAAAATGCTTTTGTGTAGTTATGATGGAAACATTTTAGTCACATAGCGTACAGTGGGTGTGACCGGCTCTCTTCCTGGAGATCTGCCCTCCAGTCGGATTTTGTTCTTTAATCTAAGACACCTGTTATATCAGAATATCAGAAAATGACACCCAAATGCTTTGGATTATATGCAGTTAGATGATGTGGAAGAAACTCTTGCTGGAGGTTAAATTTTCAACAGAGATCAGTGGCCACTCCTTCTCTTGTTCATGTCTTACATAGTTCACATTTTTTGACCAATCAGAACTGTAGTCCAGAACTAGTGCTCATGTTAACAGATTGTCCCCGCTGTCCTCCTCTGTCCCCCCCCACCCCCCACCCCTGAGTCTCCGCCCCCAGCTTTTGTCAGAGAAAAAAAAACAACTTTGAAACAATGCACAATTAAAACAAACAAACAAAAAACCAAAACGACAAATTAAAAATGTATATTCCTCTCCCCTCCTCCTTCTCCCCTTCTCCTTTTGTTTGTTTTTTATTTTTTTATTTTTTATTTTTTGTTGTTTATTCTTTGGCCACATCCTCTGTTGCCCGTGTGCGGGATCGACTTGCCCCATCTGCGTTGCCGCCTGACCACCTGACACCCCGGTTGGCCCCGCCCGTATTCGTGCCCCTCCCTAAATGGGCGGGCTTGCTTGATTGCTCTGGGTGCTTGACTCCACCCATGCAGTACAATGCCACTGTCTCAGTCCCAGACAGCAGTGGGCCAGAGCGGTATGTCCCCATCAGTTCCTCCCTCACTGCCTGTGAATTTATAACAGGAATCACATGTTTTGTTTTTTTTTTTCTACATATCCTTACTATCAGTATCACCAGTATTACTGTTATAGCTACTATTATTAGTATTGCTAGTATTGAAATTACCATTATTGTTATTATCAATGTTTCTGCTGCTGCTGTTGTTGTTGTTGTCATTACTGTTGTTTGCCTCAAAAATACCTGTGCTGTCATCTCCAAACAAAAAAAAAAAACTTTCTGTGAAAGTTTCTCTCCTCCCTCTCTCCCTCCGTCTTTCACTCCCTCCCTCCCTCCCTCGATCAGACTTTGGTGTGTTTCTCATCCAGTGACCTCCTTTCACCTTTTCAAACAGAAAGAGTGTCGCTTAGAACTCCTTTTAACTCCAGTCTCCCTCTTTTATACATTGGCTCATGAATAGAACCACGAGTGACTCACATAACCACAGTATTGCGTATTGTACCGAGCAGTTTTCCCCATTAAAACGAGGAAAACTTTTTTTTTTTTTCAAATATCCTAAATGAATCTTTTTTTAGAGGTTATTATTTGCATGTGCTTTGCATAGTGAGCGAAGCAGTGTTGAGTGACAGTCATTCGAACAGCACTACAGTTATGTAAGATGCCACAAACTGGGGGCCTCTGTATTCGTTACCACACGCTAAGGAAGTTTGTGTTCTCTGTTTTGTGATAATGTTGACAGTCTTTGGCTAAACAGAGAACAGCAGTGACCATTCATCACACTGCAGACTGAAATAGCATTTCCCCTCTTTTTTGCTTCCTTTGTGTTCTCTGCTAAAAACAAACAAACAAAAAAAAACCTGATCGAGCTAATGCTAAAGCTAACAGAAATTCTGTCTCTTGAGGGTCGGGTTGTTAGTTTGACCCAGCTGGATATGAGAAATCACTCAGCACCAATGCCAAAGAGTAGTCTGTTTGAATGGGAGACCAGTGCCTTTTAAAGTTAATCTTTCTGTTTCCTTTCTGTGTTTACTGTTGGTGCAGTATTACTGTTCTTACATTTTTGGTGCATTATTATTATTATTATTATTATTATTATTATTATTATTATTTTCTTTGCATTGTTTTGTAAAACAAACAAAAAGAAAAGCTAAAGCTTGCCTCGCTCCATCTTTGTGGTCCCACCCTCTGGGCTTCCTGTCCCCTTCTCTCCTTTTTGTCTAACGGTGAAGGAAGACGTGTCAGTGTGTCCCTCATGTCCGTTCAGCTCTGTAGACTCTTCCTCCATCCCCCTCTTGTCCTTTCTCACTCTCTTCTTTTCTTTTCTTTTTTTGTTTTTTGTTGTCTTTCATCAGTGTCTCTCTCAAAGCCAACCTACTCTCATTCCACTCTTAAGCGACTACACTTTCCCCCTTTCACAACCTTCCTCCCTCCCTCATCTCGGCCTTTAAAATCATTTTGCAGAAGCTTTTTTTTTTTTTTGATTGGTTGTTTGTATATGTATTTATTTATTGTCAGTTTGTTAATGTCATCTTTCTTTTGGTTTGAATACTAGCATAAACGATTACGTACGACCACATGATTGTGGGCGAGTCCATTCGTCCTGCTGTGTTTGTCAAACACTCAACTTTCCAAACAGCTGCAAAATTGCCGTAATTATCCATCTAGATGTTCAGTCTAAAATCTTTTTTTTTCCTCCCCTTGTGTGTGTGTCTCTCTCCTCTCCTCTCCTGGTGGGACGGAATGTTTCTCAATGGGAACACCTTGTGGTGTGTGACTCTGTGTTACCGTGGAAACGCACCTTCTTACCCTTATATGGTAATGCCACGTAATACACTCAACTGACGTGAAGCATCCTGAGCATAAGTGCGGACATCCCGACGGTTGCCGAGATACTGCTGAAGATAATACCCACTTTGGAGGAGGTGGGTCTAACTGGTTTGTCATGTCCTCTCCCTCTAGGCCAGTAGGTTTTCAGTGTCTGCAGGTATTTGAGGCGCAAAACCTCTGTGTCTAAGGAGTGTCAGTAATTAGCGAAATCAGGTGGCGGACAGCCTGGCTGGATGAAATACCTGTAAACATTGTGGCCCTACAGGACCGCAGTGCAACACCTGTCCTTTTAGGAGAAACCCATAATTGGCCAACTGTGTTTACCAGTGTGTTTTGTTGTAATGAATCCTTATTTGAAGCAGGTAACAATGAAGCTTTTGAACTGTCTGAGAGTGTTGATATTTCTAATTAACTGAGATATTAAGGTGTGGTTTTGGTATGAAATTTAAGTTGTATAACCTGAAAAATCCTTTTACATTCATCCTTAAATCAATTCAAAGGCTCCTTGTTCTGCTAGATTTTTTTTTTTTTTTTTAACTCTTTGAAGTCATGCGTTCTGATTGGTTGCCACAGTACCAGCATCATAAAGGGGTTGATTTTGACTGCGAGCTGAGGCTGCTCATCCACCAGAGTTTGGCCGGGAGCATCATTGGGGTGAAGGGAGCCAAGATCAAGGAGCTCAGAGAGGTGAGGAGTCAGGGGAGGAGTCTGACAGGTTAAAAACGGGAGTCGCGCCGCTCAGGACTCCGTGACCTGAACTCCCTCTGGGGCTTAATTCTACCAGCCACGTCACGTCTCTGATTGGCTGGGGAATAGATGCACCAGAATAACAGGGAGGAATAATGTGGTGAGGTAAAAAAAACAAAACAAAAAACAGCTGGACTTTACTATCAGAAAATAGGAGATCACACACAAGCACCTCTGAGTCAATGACATCTGTAAATGTGAATTAACAGCAGGAAAAGTAGATATAATTGGTTCTTTTTTTTAATTAGATGTTCAGTGAATGTTTTACTTTCGTGGTTTCCAAGGGATAAATAAAGGAGTGTAGCGAGTGAGTGGGAGCACATGTCTGTTTGTGTTTAAAAACGTCCCATCTCGTACCCTCACCAGAGCACCCAGACCACCATCAAGCTCTTCCAGGAGTGCTGCCCGCAGTCCACTGACCGTGTGGTTCTGGTCGGAGGAAAAGCCCAACGGGTCGTGGAGTGCATCAAAACCATGCTGGAGTTGATCGTGGAGGTCAGAGACTGTGAATGAGAGAGAGAGAGAGAGAGAGAGCCAGTACAACCAAACTGTTTGTGTTTACATGAAGGTGTGCGTTGTCTTGTGTTGTCAAGTCTCACATTACACACTCTCTCTCTCTCTCTCTCTCTCTCTCTCTGTTTTGTTTTCATCCAAAGGCTCCTATTAAAGGTCGCTCCCAGCCCTATGATCCAAACTTCTACGACGAGACGTATGACTACGGTGGCTTCCCCATGATGTTTGAAGAGCGCGGCCGTCGTCCAATGGGAGGCTTCCCCTCCAGGGGGCGTGGCGGCGGCGGCGGCGGAGGAGGCGGGTTCGACCGCATGCCGCCCGGCGGGGGCAGGGGGGGTCACCACATGCCCCCCTCCCGGAGAGATTATGATGACATGAGCCCCCGCAGAGGGCCCCCGCCCCTGCCGCAGGGCAGAGGGGGGCGAGGGGGTGGTAGACCCCCCCGAAATCATCCCATGGGTCCTCCCCACCACAGAAGAGGGTGAGTTAGGGGCTCTGCGCTCTTCATCTTTACATCTCTTCGTTTACCTTTTTTTTGTTTTTGGTTTGTTTTTGTTTTGTTGCCTTTCGCTGAGTCACTGTCTGCTATTTTCCTCCATTTTTTTTTTTGTGTGTGTACCGTTGCATCAGCGGATCATCCATTAGGCATGTTTCCGGATTATGTCAGGATTTCTGTAGGGTGGCGTCTGCCTTAAAGAGGATTTAGAGCCAATGAGTTATAATCTAGCGGCTTTACCTTTCAGATAGAGCTAATAGGTGTGTCTGTTACTTCAAAAGAAATTGTATCCGTTTATGTCATTAAGGGTTTTCTTTTTGTTTGACTTAACTCCCAGTTCTGCTGTGTAAATGCTTGTGAGTGATTTCTTT
>NC_044495.1:59789888-59802388 GCF_902362185.1 Chanos chanos | reverse complement strand
TCTCTCTCGCCCCGTCTCTCTCTCCATCTCGCTCTGGCTCCCTCTCCTTCTCTCTTTCGCTCTCTCTGTCTGTCTCTGTCTCTTTCACTCTCACTCATCCTCTCCCTCTCTCTCTTTCTCTCTTTCATTAGGTGGAAGAGGTAACTATGGCGACATGGGCGGTCCAGTCATCACCACACAAGTGACAATTCCCAAAGACGTGAGTATTCATCCGTCTCTCCTCATAGACTATAAACCCAAACACACACACACACACACACACAAACACATGCATGCACACGCACGCATACGGTCATGCATGTTCTATTCACGTAATTACACACAGACACACGCGCACGCACGCACACGCTCACTCACGCATGGCAACGTAGCATAACAACGCTGTTGTCTCCCCAGCTCGCCGGATCGATCATCGGAAAAGGAGGACAGAGGATCAAACAGATCCGACATGAGTCCGGCGCGTCCATCAAGATCGACGAGCCGCTGCAGGGATCGGAGGACAGGATCATCACCATCACTGGAACTCAAGACCAGATCCAAAACGCACAGTACCTATTGCAGAATAGGCAAGTCCTGGATGCTCTGTGTGAATGAGTGAATGGGCAGTTAGTTAGACCCCAACCATCTTCACTTTGTTTCTAGAGCTTCTCACCTCTCTCTCTCTCTCTCTCTCTCTCTCTCTCTCTCTCTCCCTCTTCATGGTTGCATGCTTGCTCCTCTTTAATTTGGTTTGGTATATTGGTGCTTTTTCAAAAACATTTTAGGTGCTTTTTTGAAAAACATTTTAGCTACTTTTTTTTAATGTTTGCTAACCTCAATGACATTGATTGCAGTGTTTAGTTGTTTTTTTTTTTTTTAATGCACTTTTTTATATATTATCAGTGGACTGTTTTAGAAGGAAAATAACGCATGTGTTGTTCTGTCAAAACAAGGAGAGGGGAAAGAAACACTTGCAGCAGTATAGCGTTACTAAAGCGCTTTGAAAACAGGAAGTGGAGAGCTCTGTGCCTGTTGCTGTGTGGAAGACTAGTGATTTTGTTGTTTTTAGTTAGATGAAGCGACAACAAATCGCGGTCTGCCACATGGCGCAGGCTCCTCCTCTTCTGTCTCTTTGGCTTATGGGCAGCGCGTGCGCGTTCAGTTAGCGGCTACGTAGGCTAAAGCTAACGCCAACGCTAATTCCTATGCCAATGCTAACTCTACAGCTAATTTTAGTGCCAATCTTAATACTGAACAATTGTTTTTATAAAAATAATTATTATTGTCGTTATTGTTATTATTGTTGTTGTTATTATTATTATTATTATTATTACTATTATTATTGTTGTTGTTATTCTTATTATTATTTATCCTGGTGACTAACCCCTGGCTTCCATCCCTCCTTCCTGTAGTGCACTGCACCTCCTTGGCCACCAGGACTAACCTCTCTCAGGGATACATCTGCCGCATGAGCTCCCTCCCCCTCTCCTCCTCCTCCACCTCCACCTCACACAGCTGTGTTTTTTTTTTCTAGTAAAAAGCAAAACAAAAAACAAACAAACAAACAAAAAATCTGTGAATTCTCCTCCATTATTATTTTATTGTCATTGTTTATATTGCAGTGTGAAGCAGTACTCTGGTCGGTTCTTCTAAACCAGGAAAGATAAATTCAAGTAAGCCCACCCCCCCTTTACCCTGCCACCCCTCCCCACCCCCCCATACTGTTCCCACTCCCCTTTTGTTGCTTGTTGTCAATGTTCTGTGGGTTTATTTTGAATATATTTTTTAAAAAAATATATATATATTGTTACAAGGGCCGTCTGTTGGCATATTCACAGTAACACACACACACACAATTCATTGGGTATCTCCTGTCTCTTGTTTTGTATTTTTTAAGTTGGATATATCTTTTTTTTATGTTTTATAAGGTGTGTGTGTGTGTGTGGTTTTGTTTTTCTTGTTTTTGGATGGTTTGGTAGAGCAAAGTTAATTTGTGCTTATGATAATTACTTCCTTCCTCTTCCATGCCCCCCTTCACCACCCCTGCTGTCACATGAGTTATCGTGGAATGTATACATGTTCCGTGAGGAAAATGTTATCTTTTTTTTTTTTTTTTTTTTTGAAATATCTGTTTATTCTTTTTCAGTTGATTAAGGAATTGGGGTTGTATGAGGAATGCTCTGTAAATATCCAGTGATATTTTTATTTGTTGTTAGGGGTTTAAAAAAGAAAAAAAAAGAGGAAGAAGAGAAAAAAAACAAAACAAAACCCTGAATGTTCATTAGATTACCCGTTCCTCCTGTACTTCTTTGTTGGTGTCTCCTTCTGATGATGTGTCCAGGCTTTGGGACAGTCCTTCAACTGCACTCGGCTGAAGCCTGCAGAGATAACTTAATGCTTTGGATCTGTATCTTCCTGTCCAACCAGGTTTGTTTTAAACCTGGAATCCATTTAATCAGCTCTACCTCCAGGGATTTGTAGGTTTGCCACTTTCAAAATGAGCCTGAATTCTCATGTCCTGTGATATGCATAGTTTCCATTTCTTTTCTGTCTTTTTTTTTGTTTTGTTTTTGTGTGTGTGTGTGTTTTTTTTTTCCCTAAAGAAGCAAAAATTGCCTGGATTCGGGTAGTACTGTGGACTGTGTTATGACATAGAGCAGTACAGTATTGTGAGATCTCTCTTTTCATCCATGTCTGTTTATTTTGTTTTTATGATTATTATTTTTTTTTTTACTTTTAATTGTCTCTGAAGGTCTCTGTCTGAATACATTTGTAGAATTTGCCATTTGTCTGAACAATAAAGGCAATGCCACTTTTTATCAATTACGTCTCAGCCGAAAAAAAACCCCAACATTTTTGCATGCTGCACTGTTCCACTGTAGATGTAATCTGCCCACATGAACGTTATTTCGCCTCTGCGAAAATGACATTGGTTTGACTCTCAGATGCGAAAGGAGGAGAGGTTGAACTACACGCAGGAGTCTTAAGATTCTCTCTTTAATTATTCAAGTTTTTGCCCAGTAGTTGTAATGTTGTAGGTGCCCATAATTTACCAAAATACCTATGTATGGTTATATTAATTTGTAGCCAGCCGGGGACAACCGTGTTAAATGGGGCAAAGAACTTGGGATCAAGAGATCCTGCCAATATGTGAGACTCTCAGTCGTGCGTTCTCCCTATAGAAGTGTTTTCGAAAACAAAGAACTGTGTAAACCGCCTCGTGCAGATATGAAAATGTAAAGAAAATGTAAAATTACGGGGAGATCTAGTAGAAATATCCATTAGACTTACGTTCAGGTATTTTACCCAAATTTGTCTTGATCAGTAAAGAAATCACATTCCGATGCCGTCATTACAGCCCAAGAGAATAATTCACTGGATAGACAGACATTACAAACGGAACTTCTGAACACATTCTTATGTTAAGAATTTGCTATCAACATTCATTCATTTCGCATCGTATCTGTTAGTAATTTAATAAGTAGAATTTATGTCTCCGTTACAACCAGCTTACTGCAACATAAAAATTCATCAACACTCCAACACACTGGGTGGCGATGACGAATTTATTTCAACGCGATACAGACGAGATACACCGTTCACTCGATAGTGTTTTGAGCGCTGGAAACTTAAAAAGAGGTAACTACACTGAGTCAACAGGTATATCGGTAAACGTTGTACAAGAGGTATCTGAACTTTTCAGAGTGATATAATTGCGTGTAGGTATGCTGAATATGATTTTATTGCTTTTGCCAGTTACCACGTGAAATATGTACTTTGAACCTACACGACTAGTGTGTGCCATTAAACTTAACCAATAGGGAATGGTTATTGCCACCAAGAAATAAGTTTCACATGTAGGGCTATATACATTTTTTACATTTTCAATAATGTTTTTAACACAAAAGATTTAGTAATCGTCTACACCGTTTGATGTACAAACTAACATGGGATTTTGGCAGTGTGTTTCAAAGTAATATTGTAAGAACCGGGTCCCCAGGACTTCTGAATTTTGCATAATTTTTAATGGATTAATATCTTACCCTAAAAAGCTAAAGATTCAAAGATTGTACATTCGCATACCTGCACACACTAATGGTGTGTGACTCCTGTATTCTCGGTAGCTGGATGCTAAATACGGTTTCTTTTTCATTCTAAAAGTTGTGCCAATGGAGCGGCCGTTGCCCCCTCGAGAATCGGGCCGTTTCGTAGCCGAAAAGAGCAAAGATGTGTTTGTGGACGAGGAGGGCGTTAAAAAGACGGCAGAGATGTTGTACGCGCTGAGGGACAGCGAAGTGTTTCAAACAACAGGGTGGAAAAAAATGAATCCTCTTGCCCCCTCACCAGACACAGACGATGCCATTAACTGGGTCTTCGTGGTAGATACCATGAATTTCTCCTTCTGGCCAGATCAGCCGGACCAGGAATGTGAAGTCAAATGCCGGGGGACCACCTACCGCGGCTATATGGCCTTGTGTGCAGCCATTACTAGGGCCATGGATGAAGGTAAATGCTGTCCCATGTGTAGCAGGGTTTTTTTTTTTTTTTTTTTTTTGGGTGGGTGTGCGGAGTGGGGTGCCTTGTCAGATCTCTGAGGTGGGTTGAAGATTGATTGACATCTTAGAACACAGGGTGTCAAAATCTGGTCTTGGACAGCCAAGGTCCTGCTGTTTCTCTTGTAAACCACAACGTGTGGTCTCCAGGTGAAAATCAGCACATGGTGAGGAGGTCAAAGCAAAAAGCAACTGCACCTTGGCCCTCTGGGACTGGATTTTGGCACCTCAAGGTTTTTTTCTTTTTTTAAATCCAATAATCAACTTGGGTCTTGTCCAAGGCCTGGTATTTGTCACGTCAGTGAGGAGGGGTGAGGGTGGGAAGCAGGGCATTATATCAGCAGATGAAAAAGTAGGAACACACACACACACTTTTTCAGATGATTCATAAAGACCATACCAGTGACAGAAATGTACTCACACTTTTTAGAATTCACTGCTAACACACTCTTGGTGACCTGGAGTGACCCCGTTTCTTTTTGTTATAGGTGTGCCAATCACGGACGGCACGTATTTCTCTCAGATGACTTTGAAGCAGCTGGAGCACGTTTTGCGTTCCGACAGCGCCACGCCCATGCCCATGCTCCGGGAACGCCACGCTGCGCTCACCGAAGCCGGGCATGTCCTCATGCAGCACGGGGGCTCCTTCCGCCAGTTTATGAGCCGCGGAGAAAACGACGCTGAGAAGATGGTCAGTTACATCGTAGAGAACCTGCCCTCGTATCGGGATGAGGCTACATTTGAGGTCAGTTAACCCACTCTCTCAGGCATGTGTAGCAAGTGTTGCAGAGTAAGCATGCTGATCTGGGATCAGTTCCATATAACTGTATGACCATATAATTGGATTCAGCTGAACGATAATATAATAGAAGAGGAAGAAGAAGACTTCTTCTTCTTCATTTAAACAAGCAGAGAGAAATTTGAGGCATTACTGAAGTCAAGAAGCACAGATTGTGTGGGATCAATGTGCAGGGAATGTTGATTTATATGTCACTGTGGGTGGTTTATTGGGGGAAAATTTATTTAGAATCATTAAGAAGATGAGAAAAATAAAGATGAAATACTATATGCAGTGTTGCAATGTATGTGTATTTTATTCGTTAAAATAAATCTTGCTAATCTCGGTTGAAGGATAATCCAATGTAGCATTATTTAATAAATCTGTTTCATTAAAATACGACATTCTCACCACCATCTCTGTCTAATGGCCATTCCTTATTACTACAGTGTAACTCACACTATGTTGTCTCATTGGTGGATGTTGTGCCCGGACACGCAGGGCAGGCGGATAGCCTTTTACAAGAGGGCCCAGATTCTAGTGGCTGATTTTTGGGGGATTATGGAAGCCCGTGGGGAGGCGAACATCCCTAATCTGGACTACCTGACCATGTTTGCGGACTACAGGGTTCCACAGGCCCTCGTTTACCTGGGAGCTCTTCGCTACTCTGACTTGCTCATGGAATCCCTGAAAAACGGTAATTTGGTTGTACCTAAACCATCCCTCAAAGTATTCAGATTTGTTTGTGTCATGTGATGTGTGTGTGATGGTTTGTGTGAAAGAGAGAGAGAGGGGGAGAGAGAGAGAGAGGGAGAGAGAGAGAGAGAAAGAAAGAGAGCTTATTTCTCTTTGTGCGCTGTCTTCTCAGGAGAGTTGCTGAGTTCGGGCGACAGGAGGGAAGTGGAGATTCGTGGGTGCTCGATATGGAGCGTAGAGAGAATTAAGACTCGCCTCTGTGAGCTTATTGAGGAAAGGGACGGCAAGAAATGTCACATCAACTCGGCTCTCATCGACTTCTACCTGTGGCCTTACGCCAAAGAGCATCACAAGGAAATGGCCCATATACCCATACACCATACACGCTGCATCTACTACTGAGAGACCCTCACTCATGCAAACTCTGTAGTGTGAAATTAGGCGAAATTTCTCATGAACATCCCATGGCATACATATATACGTTGTATACATTCCTTTTCAAATACTTGAATAAAACACTTGTTTGTGTTATCTTCTGTTCCACTTCCTGTTTTAGTTTTCAGCCCTTCTCTCATTTGTTTAGAAAACAGTTACTTAATTTGTACCTAATCACTAGTCGACAGCGTTAATTTTAGCTTCCACAAATAGAGACAGTAGTTCCAGACATCAAGGCTATTCTGACAGTGGTTTTACTTTGCACTCTGATACTTACAGGTATGAAAACAGTAAATCTGGAAAAAAATAATTGTACCTAGTCATTATACACACAGTTTTTAGGCTTCATTTACCCATTAGTATTGTATAAGATTTTGCTGAAATAATCTGTTGCTGGTGTTATGGGTGGTGTTATGAAGTCAGGATCTGTGCTGGTTCGTGCCTTTCTCTTTGGCCTGTCATTCTTATCTGGCTTTTTGTTGGGAGATCGGAGGCCTGGGAGTTTCACAGTGGAGCTGTTCTCAGAGCGCCAAGGCCAACGCTACAGGCTGCAGGTGACTCCTAGAGCCTGTTTAACTTTGATATGAAACTACTTCCAACCAAGGCAGAGCTGGGAGCCAGTCTCCATCTGTGTTTCAATGTTTGACAAAGAGTTTATGGCACAGAACATCAAATAAAGTGATCTTTGGATATATGCCTTTTTTATGCTTACATAGACTTCACATACAGAAACTGTAGTTCACCACGTAACAGACTAGTTTAGTCAAGATATTACTTTGTGGTTTTGAACCTCCTTGTTGGGAGTAATATTTGTAAAATTGGTAATATTTATCCCACAATTTAATAAAGAGGCAATATCTGTCACCATAATTTGGATATGTTTTGTAAAACGGGACTTTGAGTTCTTTTCTATGTGTGGAGATTGGTAAACAACTCAGCATATAGACAATCTGTCCTGTCACCGGTGCCTCTCCGTTTCTTCTGTTCCTCCTCGCTGTCAAACCCATTAAAAGACCCGAATGACCAATTTAAGTCTGTACATCGCTGTGTTGACCACATCTCTTAATTTTATTATTTGATGCGTTGTTATGTATATGAGCGCAAGTTTGACTGCGGTCTACGAGTTACATATTATACTGCATATTATACAACTGCTGCCCATGTGTAATAAAAATGAAATACTGATACTGATGCCGAGAGTATTCGCCGCACAACTTTTGCGTGCAGGAGGTCGTTATCACATCATTCGTGGTAAATTTTTGATTCACCCGCCTCTCAAATGTTTTGTCCATCCGGGCCACTGTACTTGTGACAATATTGCTATGAAGAGACATCAGTGGCAACATTGTGGACAACTATCGAAGAGACATTAAAACGGCTAAAAGTATGTTTAATTCTTATTCCTGAATCTTGCCGTTGTCACAGTATGTATTTTGATCTATGAACGTCCGTTAAATTTGCTGCGTGATTTGTTCCGCCTTGCTTTTTACATTCACACGAGCGCTTTTGTGGGGTTTATTATGCAGCAGCAACCGATTAGCTTAAGTGCTAGCTGAGGTTTGCCACCTTAAACGACTTTTAAGCCATTTAAAACTATAAAGTTCTGAGAGCCAAAGGACTTTACAAAGAAGGTGTTGTAGACCAAAACCATATTACACGTTGCTATTTTGGTCACTCGAGGATCCTTTACTGCTGAGTCCAGGCGAGTCGAGAGCTGTTGAAATCCAAAAGTGTCAACTTGGTTAGCTAACTTAATTTATGCCGGGTTGGTTGGCTAGTCTGCTAGCAGTGTTTTTATTAGCAAGACAACTCGAATTAACGGACAGGTAACTGATCAGTTCACAACATCTCTAAACGAGCTTAGCTAATTGTGTTGTGCGATTAAAACCATGTAATCTTGCTAAATATCTCGAACTCTCTCGTGCGAAAAAACCCGACAAATGGTGTTTGGCCAAATGTATGGTATGATAACAAGTTTACAATTGTACTTTTTTTTAATGAAAAGCATGGCTAAGCGTTCTTGACCTGACCCTAAAGCAGGAAACCGATTTACGACTAACGTCACTTTTGGAAATAGAACAGGCCATTTAAAAGGGAGCACACGAAAACAACTGCCAAGGTAACTTACAGGTGACGAATTTGATTGGCCCGAATGCTTTTATAGGGAGGAGACTAGCTAAAGGTCGTAGGTAGGCACATTAAGTTATGCGCAGTAAGATCGATCAGCACCTCTGCAGTGTTGACCTTCTGAAGAACAATAACCCAGTCGCATAGAGAAATAGATCAGTTTGTTCTGGTTGGACTAAAAGTAGTTGATTGAAAACCATCAATAGCTGTCCAGTTGTCCCATTAGGATCACACATGTTTCCCCTCAGATTTCAAATACTTTATTTAATGACCATCTATTTAATGTTCTGTAGTTATCTGTAGATATGAGTTTGTCTATTAGACAGTGTCCGTAAACATATTTGGTAATATTCCCAGTGTATTATAAATCTGTGTGTGTGTGTGTGTGCGTGTGCGCGCATGCGTGTGCATGTGTCTGTGTGTGTGTGTGTGTGTTTTCCAGGTGTGTAATGGCATCAGCGATGATCTCGGTTCCTACCACTGCATCCCGCTTCGCTCTGCTCCAGGTCGACTCGGATTCCGACTCCAACTCCGAGTCCGGGAAGCCAAAGGGCGGTCGCGTGGCAGGAAAGTCGCGCTCGGGAAAGTCGCCCAGCGGAAAGAACAGCCAGAACGCCGATAAGAAGAAGGAGAAGAAGAAAAAAAAGAAAGAACAGCAGCAAAGTGAAGCCAATGAGGTGCACACATTATGGGTTTTTTTTGTTTTGTTTTTTTTTAATATGTCCTTGTGGATCTGCTCTTCTTCTTCTCTGCAGAAATAAGCTGATCTCACAAAGAGAGGGTGGTTTTGCATTACATGGTTTGTGGACCAGTATGGAGTTACAGTAGGAAAATCAATGCTCTAAGCCTTTTCATGGCCCTCTTTATTAGTTTTGGTTAAATTACCTCTGAACATGGTAATTCCTGCTCTTTCACACACACACACACACACACACACACACACACACACACACACACACACCACGGTCCTCTCTGTAGAACTGGCCTTTGCAAACCTGCTTTACCATGAGCCTTAGGGCTGCTTTCCCATTAAGACTATTATTAGACTGCTCCCATTGAGAATCTGAAAACCTACGAGGATCTGCATTCAGAGACTGTAGTTGAATAGTAGCTCAGATAAACTTGGTAAAACGGGCCCATGGTTTGTAAAAACGCTCTGACGAAACTCTTAACCCTTCTTTGTCTAAGCGGTAATCGAAAGTGTAATGGCGCTATGTTTAAATGAGTCCGAGTAGGAATGGAAAACACAAAACGTAACAACAGATTTTCTGTTCTCCTCTCAAACAGCTTCGGAACCTTGCCTTTAAGAAACTCCCCCAGAAGTCCTCGGCCCCGCCCCCTGCTCTGACGCTGCAGGGTTTAGCCAATGACCTGCTTCAGCCTTCGTCTGGAGAGCAGGCTGCTCCGCAGGAGGTCTGGCAGGAGTGGAAACAGAGAGACGAACAGGTGTCCTCATCATAAATCAGAACCAAATCCCAAACCCTAACCTTTTACGCTCATTGATAAGATGTCAGATTATACAGGCCAAGTTTAAGAAAAGGAACCAGTACCTCTGTTAAACAGAGATGAATAAAAATATTTGTGGAGCATTGAATGTACGGTCCAGTCCCTGTCCTCCCCAGTGTTCCCTTTCCTTGTGACCTTCTCTCCTTGGTCGCTAACTTTATTTAACTGCGTAAGAGAAACCATGATAAAATCTCTGTAAAGCTCTGTATTTAAAAAAAAAAATCGCTGTATTTTAAATGATGTCTCTGTGGTATTGCTTCCGCACACCGAGGCCTCTAAGAGTTTTAGTAATTTTAGAGGAAAAAGATACAAAGTGAAGGAGAAAGAGAATTGGAGACAGGAGACAGTCGTTCACATTCTTCAAATACCAATTCAACCCAGATTTGCTGTGTGTCACTACAACCCTCTGCTGAGCTCAAACGGAACATTTTTATTTATCGGGGTTTTTTTTTTAGGTTTGCAAGTTAATGTTAGTAAAAGGGGCTGATGACAGGTGTCTGTGTTACTACTCTGGCTGGTTGTTGGTTTAAGGACCAGTAGTGAATTCTGTCTTCGTTTGTGTTGCAGCTGACGAGTGACTTGTATGAAGCAGACCTGGAGAAAGCCCTAATGCTGAGCAAACTGGAGTTTGAACAGAAACAGGTAGATTACATCCTCTCAGCATCGCCCCCCGGTGGGTAATCAACCTCACTACACACCAAATGACGTTCGTCAGGAATAAGCCTTTACATGCGGGAACTTAATCATTTTGACTCTCATTTATTTTAGTGAATGCTCTTATCCACAGCAGGTTAGAGTTAGTGCTTTTTACGTGAGAAGTCACGACCTTCTAGAGCTCCTTGACGCCGACAGTGAACTGACATGCTTGTGATTTGAACGCAAAACAGTTAAGCTATGACGCGCCGGTTCCCTTAACTCTACGAGCAGCTTTTTTTAGTCCCAGCCGCTGTATCAGTGCTACCCAAACAAACCTCAAAGTTAGCCAACCAAAGGAGTGCCAGCGTGCAGCCTGTAACACCACACATAGACAACAGTAACTAGACAGTGCCACTGTCTGTTATTCTATCACAAATCAGATGTCTTACTTAATCCCGTAAGAAACAAAACAAAACAAAAAAAACCCTTAACAAATATACCTATTCCTACTGTTGTCCCGTCAGATCTCATTCTGAAATCCGTTTGTCCGTTTGCGTTCGATCAGCCGTACCCACAGCCTGTTTTTTTTTTTTTTTTTCTTTCTCCGCAGAGCACAGACAGGACGGAGACGCCTTCTCCAAAATCCCGCGGAGGGAAAAAAGAGAAGAAGAAGGGTCAGCAGGGCAAAGACAAACGCGTGACCGTCTCTCTCAAGGACTTTCAGACCGACGGCAGCATCGGTCAGACCTCGTGGTTTTTCTTTCCTTCTCTGTTTTTCTTTTCTTTTTTACATCTTTTTTTTGTGGTCTCTTGCCTGCTTGAAGCCGTCTCTAACGGAGTATCTCTATTTCAGATCAGCTGAGCAAGAGACCAGAGAAAGAGGTGAGTCAGCACAATTAGCAGAGAGCCAGAAGAAATAGCAAAGGGAGCCGTTTAATGAATGGACACCTGAAGAAAACAGAACGTTTCTGGGGGTTTTCTTTTTTTTTTTTTATTTATTTAAGATATTTTTAAGTGTTCAGGGAAGCACTGTTGCCCTGAAAGATAAAACCGTGTTAGTTCATCTGACCATAATTCTGTTTAATGATTGGAGATAGAAAAAGCCTTTATAATACACCTTAATGGTGCAGAAACTGTTTTAGACTCGCCTGGAGACTGGTGCGTAAACATGACGTAAGAAGGTGAGTTCAGCTACTTTTAGATGATGACTCACGGAACCCCATCTCCTCCTGAAACGATGGTGCTTGATCAGCTAATAATACTCAATAATCAGTCAGAGCCAATCAAAGGCCGTGATTGGGAGGAATCTGATTTACTCACAGGGCTCTGTGTCCCTCATCTCCCTCCTCACTCTCCTCCATAAATCAGAAAAGCCACCGTAAATCATGCCTGTGTGACCCTCACTCTGTCCGCCACCGCTTACTGTCTCTCCTCTCTCTTTCTTTCTCTCTTTCTTTCTTTCTCTCTGACTCTGTCTTTCTTTCTTTCTTTCTTTCTTTCTCTCTGACTCTGTCTTTCTTTCTTTCTCTGTCTCTTTCTTTCTTTCTTTCTTTCTTTCTTTCTTTCTTTCTCTGTCTCTTTCTTTCTTTCTTTCTTTCTTTCTTTCTTTCTGTCTCTGTCCCTTTTTCTTTCTTTTCTCGTGTCCTGTTTCAGGAGCCCAAAGCGGCAGGTCCCGTTGTCCACGACGACAAGTTCTTTGCCAGGCTTGAGGATGACGTGAGCAGAACGGTTCAGCGTGATAAACGGAGAGAACAGTACATTAACAGCCACGGCCTGGAGGTCAACACTTC
>NC_044495.1:59772388-59787388 GCF_902362185.1 Chanos chanos | reverse complement strand
GCATATTCTCGTCAGTCTTCACACACTAAGACGGTTTCTCCTTTTAAGAGATGATCAACATAAACCATCCACTCTTTCCACTTTTGGCCCAATACACTCCTTTCCATGACTCGTTGCTATGTTCTTTCGTTTGATGGAGATCTCACAAGGCTAATTTAATTTGGGACTGAAATAAACGTTTGTGTTCTTTGGATTGAGAGCCCTGCCACCTAGTGGTGAGAAAACGCTACTGCAGAGGTTATGTGGGCTGAAGGTGATGACTCCAAGTAATTGCTGCTTCCTTCAAAGTCGAAAGAGTAAAAAAAAAAAAAATTACATTTTTCTTTTTAATAAAGAAACTACTTTTTCAAAGTAAGAAACGAACAGTCTCGTGTATGATTTGTTGCTTGCTAACAAAATATGCTTCATTGTTTTCATAGTAGCGCGTCACAGACACAATAGAAAGGTAATGACCTTAACTTCATGTCTGTGGAAGGCGTTTGCGCTAGTCATGTATACAGTTCTTATATTTAAATCAATGAAAAAAATGTCTCGAACTTCCAGCGCATCCATGTGCCCCAGAATGAAACAGCACGTGAGCTCAGGTTTGTGAATGATTTGTAGACATTCTGAGCGAAGAAAAAATCTGTGCTGGAGTGTGTGTTTATGACACCTGTCATGTATATAAATAACTTTTATTAATTTCATGTCTACACGTGTAATCCTCTTTAATGTGGTGGTATTACAGCAATACTGTCTTTAAGCACATGGCCATTTTGAAATGACAGTTTCTTAACCTGACGCTACAGTTGGGTAGTTCCATTAGTAAAATGTAATTTAAAATCGTAAGCTAGAAACGTCCGGTTAGAAAAAAAGTCTGTAACAAAATAATCGCATTGTCACAGTCAGGCCCAAAGAGGATAATTTAAAGTAATCAAAGTACGATAGGGAGTGACGCATCAACCTGATTTGGCATGAGTCAGCCATAGAGCCACTCATTTTAAGAAACGCCGAACAATTACATTAAACCGTTTAATGCGGCGCGCGTTGGTTGCCTTCATCCGCGGTCACGTCCATGGTGCTGATTCGCCGTCAGTGGTGGTGCTGAAAGAACAGCAGTTCTGTGAGCTTCCGCGGGAGGGTAACATTTGGGCGTTTTAAGGTGTTGCGTTTCAGAGAGGCCGTAGCCTTAAAGAAAACGAACATATAGCGTAAAACAAATAATTAGAATATGTAATCTCTAAACTACAATTGAAATGAGTGTTTTTACTATTTCGAATTCCGAAACAAATAACGTCAAATGTCCAAACATTTTTTTTCTGAATCAAGCTACTTGGCCAATTTACGGTGGCAGTCAAAAGACACTTCTATGGGATCTGTGTAGCTATAGCAACACTCACAGGCACAGTTTTTTAATGTAAGCCATCTCTCAGGATGTAATCCAGCTCTCCCAAAACCATCAGATCAGACAAAACTACTGTGTGAAGTGTAAGGGTGGGGAAATTCTAAACCAAAAGCAGTAGACCATACCGCTTTCTGTAAAATAAACACGAGCTACAACGTATTACATTTTCACGTGTAATTTCGGAAGGATTGTTAAAACCTGCAAATTTCGTGCTGCTACAGGATTGAATTACATTTCATTACGAGGGAGGGGTTGAGAGAGAGAGAGAGAGAGAGAGAGAGAGAGAGAGAGAGAGATCGCTTTTCAAGTCCTGTAATACGACAGCTTGCCTTCTTTTTTCCTCCTGGCGACAAATGCTTTAGTCATCGCGGTGGCCCGTGTTTACACCAGATCAGTTCTACTGAGCTGCTTTGATATGTAAAATCAAGGACCATGAAAATGCTTCGATTTCGCAGTCCAAGCATCCGATCCCTGAACCAAGAGATCCAATGTACCGTCCGACTCCTGGACGACTCGGAGGTTTCTTGTAGCATCCAGGTACGAGCGACCTTGCCTGTGTTCTTCCCAGTGTACGGTCTTGTGGACTGAAAGTGTGTGGTCAGGTTCACCTTAGCCGACGTCTACATAGCCTGCATGTGTATCGATGTTTGAACGGTCTTTATTGCGATTACTTTGATCTAAGTGCCGTAGTTTGAGCGAAAGGATGCACGTGGTTCTTTTTTTTGACGGTGGAAATTGAGCGTGATGCTTAGTTGCCACCAGCGATAGTATTCCTGTTTTTGTTTACTGTTTGTGGTGAAAACGCTCAACCGAACAGAACTGCTGATGATCCATCGTTTTTCTCCCCTATGTTTCCTCCTCGTGCGGTAACCTATGCATTGTGCAATACCCTAAAAATTGACGCCTTCTTCGTAGAATTATTTGAAATGGGTAGAATACAACCGCTTAGAGAGTCTCGTTTTGTCACTAAAGCAATAATATCAACGACACCTAGGTGTTACAGATTATTGTTATTATTATTATTGCTATCTACATGCCAGTGTCAGCGGTATTAGACTACGATTCAATAACCAAGGGGCAGCAGAGGTCCGTCTGCGCACAGACAGTACACAGACACATTGCCATGTGTGTAACTGGACGTAATTGTGATCGGATTTACAACTGCGGATAACACATGTTCTCTCGCCTGCTAAGTTAGCCTTCAAAGCGACCGATAATTCTTCTCTTTTCATACGAGCCCATGTGTGCTCCCTCGCTTAGCTTTTCCATCAGGACGGAAGAGTTTACAGTCAAAGGAATAGATGAAATCGTCTAGTTGTTGAAATCCAGCCATGTACACATGTCAATACATATAACGATATGTACACGTAGGCCTATCAGTCGAGATATCTGACGCCAATATTGAGAGAATATTTTTGACTTAACTTCACATGAAGATCTTAATCTCCCTGTGTCACTGTGACTAATGTTTCCTGGAGAATTAGGTTGTTCTGTCAGTTAGGAAGGGGAGGCACAGACTGCTCGTTCCATACTCGCTGTGTTTTGTCTTATGGAATATCTAGAGATCTCTGGAATTCCATGAAAAGCTTTTTATTTATTTATTTATTTTTTGTCTTTGGAAGTTACAAGTATAACAGATGTGGACAGAAGTGCTGAGACACTCTCTCTCTCTCTCTCTCTCTCTCTCTCTCTCTCTCTCTCTCTCTCTCTCTCTCTCTCTCTCTGTGTGTACACTTTTGAGTTAAAAGAGGTAATGTTTTGTTTTGTCTTATAAATATTGCAGGGAATCGTAAAACCTTAATGGATTCTTGTTCGATGATGGATTCCAGATGCATATTTTATAACCATCTGCACAGACACAGTCTTCTTCCTCCATCAAACCTCTTTCTCTGTGTTCTGAATATTTCCTTCATGTTCCGGAATACTTCCCGTTTTTTTTTTTTTTCCTGTGTATCAAGCTACAGAAATAGAATCATAAAATCATCTGAACGCAGCATGTCTGTGTTAGAGTGTTTGATGGACTTTAGAACTCTTCTAAAGGGTTGTTTTTCTTTGGAGATTTTAACCTTTGAAGGCCAGAGGGCAGAGACGAACCTTTTTTGAGTTACCTTTAAGGGAACATCTAAAATTACAAAAAAAAATTGTAGAAATATATAAACAAGAAAGTATCTCACATGAACACATTTGGACTATTCTCGGTCATGCTCTGTGTAGGCCCATTAGTTATGTCTTTAAAGCTTTCATATCAACCTCTGATAATCTTGTTCTGTTGATCCGGGGAGCTGCGATGGACTGGCGACCCGTCCAGGGTATTTCCCTGCGTTTTGCCCAATGAGTTCTGGCATAGGCTCCAGCACTCCCCGTGACCCTAAATGGGATAATCGGCTTAGAAAATGCATGAATGAATGAATGAATAATCTGGAATGATGTGCCTTTTTTTCTTTTCTTTTCTTTCCTTTTTTTTTAAAGCTGTGTTCTCAGAGAATAAACTTCACAAACTTTAGACAGTTCCCTCTATTCCATCACAATTACTACCTGAAACTCTACTCTGAAACTTGTGAGTGAGTCTGAGAACAGAGAAAGGTCGAAAATCCATCTCAAATATCGGCCTGTGGAAACGCTCTCCATCTCCATCAGGAGGCCTTCTGGTCTCTGTGGAAAAATGACTCTGAACTGTGTTGCTAGCAAAAATGTCCCTACATATAGAAAGTGCTTATTGAGGTGTAAATGAAGGGGTGTACAGGAGGCCAGTGTGCCTGAAGGGCAGTAACACACACACACACACACACACACACACACAGAGTTATGGAAACACGCAGTGCAAGTACTCTGGCACTGTGACCTTATTCATATAGAGGAGAATCACAGAATCTGTTCGTGCTCAATATGATACACTTACTATCTCGCGGGTATATTATATTTGTGAAGTCAAATCCAACAAGCCCACAAAACGGTGGAATAAAAAAGCGGATAAAAAAGTAGTTTAAGGATATTTGACAGTCAAGTTCCTCATAGCTCCTACCTCTTTAGGGAGAAATTCAGTGTATTTGGCTGTTACTGTATCTGGACTAACTCCTCTTTTTTTTTTTTTTAAATTTAAGTATGGCTTTGTGAATCTTTGCAGAAACGGGTATAGGTAAGGCATGATGTGTGTTTGTTTGTGTATTAGAACATTCTGTATTGTAAACAACTGTTCTGCAAGTTGAATATTTTACTTTGCATTCCTTAAGGACAGTTGTTCTCACAGACAGTCTTGTTTAGTCCATGTTTCATTCTTATACAAGTCGATACTTTCTTGTAAACTGTCATGTGGCAGTTACTTGTAAACTGTCATTTGGGATGTTCCTGTGACCAGATCTAATGAGCTGTGATGAACATCAAACTCCCATGCAGTTTAACCACACCCTTGTCCAGCCCAACACGCTGTCCTCATGTGTCATTCAGTGAACAAGGCCTGTGTGCTTTATGTACTTCTCTCATACTTGGTTATGGTGAAATAATCTTCTCCCCAAGAGCCATTTGAATCATCTTGTCTCCAAGGCTGACAGGGCTCTGGGAGGTGCACCACCTCCTCTTCACCTCCCTGTCATGACCGCACTCCCCTGCGGTTTCATCTGACACCACAATCCTATTGACAGATGGGCAACTTAACACAAAACTGTGAGATACACGCACATTACGTGCAGCCTAAGTATGGGCACCCCTTTGCAGTTGATAAATAGGTTTCAGCAGCTTTCAGACAAGATGGAAAATTGGTTGTGTGGGATTTTTTTTTTATGGAGGAGCTGATGTAAAACCTAGCTTTACGGAACGGCCATGAGTTATGGCTACAGCTTGCTGTCCCTGCAATGTGTCTGCCTGGCGTGTGATAAGGACGCCCTGAGGCAGGACATGTCCCGTTAAAGGCTGTACCGATGATTGAGTGGAAACAGTCGATATTTGCTCTCCAATCCAATACCATGTTTTCTGTGTAATACCGTGTGACAAGTCAAAGCCTGCATAAAGCTCCAATCTGTATCCATAGGAACCAATGTTCTAATGGACTCTTAAGACAAAGGGTATCCTGTTGTCATTCAGTGTTCTGTTATGACCTCATAATGGGGAGGGCGGGGCTAAAACTAACACAGATTGGGAGTTGTAACAAAGGTATAGAGATGCACTTTAGTTTCCAAAATTTTCCATATTCACGTCATCTATGCTTCCTGTGAAGTGTTCATTAGAACAAAAATATTTTTTTGCCTCAAGAAAATGTCATATACAACTGACCCAAGGTTAGTTTCTGCCCTGCCCTTCCCTTCTGAATGTTCCCATACGTTTACACAGACATGACAGTGGGAATACACGTTACAGGTGACACTCCCAGGGCCAGAAATGTTGACAAGTTTTGCACACATCACAATAATACACATGTGCAAGCTATTAATATTACTGATGATTGGAGAATTACGAATACCTTGACCAATCCCTGATCTTGTTATTGGGTTTTCGTGGGCCTATAACATTTGCCTGCATGAAAAGCATTGGTGACTCAGTGTTTGGTCAGAGATCACACTGAACGGAATATGGCTGAGGATTCAACGCCTGATGTGAAAGAGAAAGTGAGTGTTGGTCATTCTTAAAAGAAAGGAGTCATTCAAATTTGATGAATACAACAACTGTGAGGCAAAGCAGATTCACCACCAAGAAAAGTTGTCAATGTAAATCTGTTTTTGTTTCCATTTCTAAAAATGTCCCCAGCGTCTCTTATCCCAACAGAGACTAATAGCAGACACGGGCCTGTCACGCTGTAAATCCCAACAGTTAACAGAGCGACACAGCTAATAAAACTCTGCCTGGTTTGCTGTCTACAAATGACTGTGTCAGTAGGTGGGCAGTGGGTGTGCCCTTAGCCAGAGCTGAGGGACTTCTCAGTGTCTCTGGAAGGCAAGCATATACATAATTAAAGAGATCATCATCTTCAGAGCAGCCAGGACATCCGTCAAGTGCTACTGATGCTCAGGCTCTCAGAGAGAGAGAGAGAAAGAGAGAGAGAGGGAGAGAGAGGGAGCGAGAGAGAGAAAGAGAGAGAGAGAGAGAGAGAGAAAGAGAGAGAGAGAGAGAGATAGCCGGTTGACCATGGAATGAGAATCACCTTTGGACTGTGTGATGTCATAGAGCCCATGGGTTCCAGAATGTCTGCGCTAGATTGATGACATCACCTACCGGCCCGAAAAAGGTCAAACTCAATCATTCACGTGTGAAAAGTGTAATGTTATTACGCTTTGATTTACGGCCAAATCTCTGTGGTTTCTCTAATGCACAGACAGGCTGACCAAGACTTGGATTGGATGTGATCCTCGTAACCTTGTCCCCCTGTACAAATACAGCGCTCTCATTCAAGCATCATCTGGACAAAGAAAAAAAAAAAAAAAAAAAAAAAAAATCCTTTGGCTCCAAAGTGCCTATTTTTGTACTGGAGCAAAAAGCACCTCATCTGCAGAAATGTATACCTGTTTCTTTCTATAAATAAGTGTTTAGAGAGCTGGCGAGGCAAGGTGGTTTAGCTTGTGTGGAGACATTTCTTTCATTGGGCTAAAAATAGAGCACTTGCTATTCTTATCCTCCTCCGCTGTGCCCTTTGATGATTTTCTCCTAAGATGACTGAAGGGGGAAAACGGATCAGACTACACAGAAAAAGGAGGAGGAGGGAAGAAGAGAAAAGAGGAGAATAGAAGAGAGGAGAGGAGAGGCAAAGGGAGGAGAAAGCAGGAGAAGAGAAGAGAAGAGGAGAGAGGAGAAGGGAGGAGAAAAACAGAGCAGTGTTGTGGGTTAGTCTTAGGTGAATGTTTGTCCACAGTAGTCCTCTGTTCTGTGACTAGAGGCTACAGAGCGTGCTCAGCTTGTGTTAACGTCATGTTCTGTGGAGACATGACCTTAGCCATATAATCTTTCATATAACAAGGTCATTGCTTGCCCAGTACAGAGAGAACATTTCTCTGTGGGAAAGGGCTGATAACCGCGGTCAAATGACACAACGGACTGCTCCGTTCCCAAATGTGTGTGTGTGTGTGTGTGTGTGTGTATGTGTGTGTGTGTGTATGTGTGTGTGATGCTGTGCGGACCAGATGTTCCCTTTATGATATAAACATCTGAGACGTGTTAGTTTTATGGGAACGTTTGTCGAACCCCACAAATGAAAATGTGTGTGTGTGTGTGTGTTTTTTTTTAAGATGTTATTGTTTTTGTTACATGTTATAAAATATTTTTTAGGTTATGATAAAGGTAAAGTTTGGGGCTAGGGTCAGAGTTTGTGGTTTCTAGTGTTTATATACATATCAGTATTATATATATAAAGATTAGTGTGTGTGTGTGTGTGTGTGTGCGCACGCGTTTGTGTGCATGTGCGCGCGTATGGGTGTGTATGTGTGTGTGTGGGTGCATGTGCGCACGTGTGTGTGTGTGCATGTGCGCGCGCGTGTGTGTGTGTGTGTGCATGTGCATGTGCATGTGCGCGCGCGCGCGTGTGTGAGTGTGTGCATGTGCGCGTGTGTGTATGAGTGTGTGCATGTGCAGGTGCGCGTGTGCATGCGCGTGTGTGTGCGTGTGCGTGTATGTGTGTGTGTGTGTTTGCACGCATATGTGTGTGTCTGTATGTGTTTATAGGTGTCCTGCTCGACTTTTCTTTTGCTTGGCCGTAACTAGGAGCTGACTATTGACAGTGTGTTATTGATAACTGAAGGGACAGCAGGCGGTCAGACTGGTGGAAATCAAAGGCCCAGACACACACACACACACACACACACACACACGCACACACTGAGCCCTTCACAGTCTCCCAGTGCCACATTCCTCCACTGAGACAGGAACCTGTCCCTGCTCCCTGACCGGGATCCCGGCAGCGTCTCCACTCTCGCCGCTCACTTTTCACTCTTTTCACATAGAAAACATTTTGTTGTTTTGCTGCTTTTTCTCAAGAACACACACTTACACTACGGCAAAATAAAAAAAACGAACAGTCAAACGTCACCGTATGAAAGAGTGTTCTAATGTAAAACCAGTGCCATGCTACTGGAATTATGAATAAGTCACTATCGGGTCCTCAGGACACTGTTTACAGAACTCTAAAATGAGGTAAATAAATATATTTTCATATCTGCTGCTGCAGACCCAGGGTGTGAGTGTTCACTCAGCCTGGTTATTTGTGTGTGTGTGTGTGTGTGTGTGTTTGAGTGTGCGAGTGTGTGAGTGCGCGTATGTGCGTGTGGGTGTGTGTGTGGTTTTTGAGAGCTAGAGCCAACATCTCCATCTGTGAGTGTGGCTGAGGCTTTGAGAACGTGAATGAATAAACGTCATCAAATCGGATAACGGATATTCAGACGCCCGTTAAGCTGTTTTTTTTTTTTTTTTGAATTCTTCATTTATGCTGACTTGTAAACCCAGCATAATCAGAGATTTAATTTACAATCTGCAAGAGAACAAATAACATCAAGAAGCAAGATCTTCAAATATTTACTGCTAGATTTTTAATGCATGCTGTCTTTTTTTTCCAGCTATGGGGAGGAATACATGAGAGAATGAAAATCAATGTGTTTGCTTGAGACAGACTTGAAGTTTGTCTAGACGGGACTTGTCTTTAGAATCTTTTTTTTTTTGTAAAGCCTCAGTGAAATTTATATAAAATAACTTTGAGGTCCTGTGTTTACACCACAACAATTTTTATGTCCGTCATACTATAATTTTATTATAGTTTTTTTTATATATTTAATTTTTGTCTTCTTTCTCGACCAACCTGTTTCCAGTTCACCTGGGTGAACGTAGGCCTCATAGAGAATGCAGACTTCTTAAATCTTGACTTCCTGTTTTGCAGTCTGAGAATCGTGTTTGTAGCGTAAACAAAGCGAGCCTGATTTAACGATGGCGCGTTTGATTTTGCGCGGCGTTGAAGCTGATAGGTGAAGTAGGAGTAGCGCTTCAGGCGAGACTCATCTTTCAAGTCCCGCGTTTACGTCATTCTACCTCTCCCTCTTCACTTTTTCAGCGTCACTCGCTTCTTCACTCTGAACCCCCCCCCCCCCCACCCCCCATCATCACAACGCACCCCCAGGTGCTTAACATTGACCAGTCCTCATTATGTATCTAGGGCAAGGGCAGACTGATCCATTTAGACAGAGGAAGGGGGTACATGTGTGTGTGTGTGTGTGTGTGTGTGTGTGTGCGCGTGTGTGTGGGCGGGTATTGGAGAGAGAGATGAAGTGTTTGCCTTTCACACATGGTCAGTAGAGCGGACACTTCATTCACACCATAAACAAGGCGTGATGCAAAGCTTATTCAATGGGCCAATGCTTTTAACTGTTTCACGTCAAGGACAGTTCAAAATGTTCATAACTTCGAGTTTTTCTTTCTTTTTTTTTTTTTGACTGTTCACGCATACCTGTTTTAACAAGCATGGACAGGTTTCAATACTCCCCCCCCAGCCCCCCCCCCCCCTTTTCTCTCTCTCTCTCTCTCTCTCTCTCTCTCTCTCTGTGCTCTGCGTTTGTGCTGATAGGATTGTTGTCTCCTTGGGCTGGAAGATTAACAGTTCCCTTTCCTCCTCTCATTGCCTTTTTGCAGCCAATTAGCAAACGGCTTGTACTTGAATTTATTCCATTAGCTCTGCTCAGGGACCCTCATAATTGATATGGCATGCGTGTTAATGTCTGAGGATCCCAGCAGACGACAGGCTTCATGGTCCTAGCACCTGCTCCCCTAGGACACTGGAGTTTAGTACAATGGGTTTAGTACAATGGGGTGTAGGACACTGGGTTTAGGACACTGGGTTTAGTACAATGGAGTTTAGGACACTGGGGTTTAGTACACTGGGGTTTAGGACACTGGGGTTTAGTACAGTGGGGTTTAGGACACTGGGTTTAGGACACTGGAGTTCAGTACAATGGGGTTTAGGACACTGGAGTTCAGTACAATGGGGTTTAGGACACTGGGGTTTAGTACAGTGGGGTTTAGGACACTGGGGTTTAGTACAGTGGGGTTTAGGACACTGGGGTTTAGTACAGTGGGGTTTAGTACACTGGGGTTTAGGACATTGGGGTTTAGGACAGTGGGGTTTAGGACACTGGGGTTTAGTTGATGCAGGTTGAGGGGTGATGGGCCTTGTTCTGTTCTACTTGTTTGTTTGTTTGTTTGTTTTTTTTTGCCAAGGTCTTTAACCATAGTTTGTGCTTTCTTTGAGTCAATCCTGTGTTAAAAAAATTCTAGAGCCAACCTTAGACTACAGCCTGACTCTGAGAGAAACATCTCTGGGTCTGGACGAAAATGATCATTTGTTGAACTTCTGGATATATTCATTTTTTTAAAAGAGGGAGTGTCAGTAAATTTGATTGGTGATCTGTGTATGGATCAGTTTGTGTAAGCACTTTGTATGTAAACGCTCCCCATGGTATGAGTATAATTCACTCCTGTTCTATAAAATTTCCAATATTTCCATCTGAATAAGAGATGAGAAAAGAACAGGAATCAGACAAGTTGAAATAGAGACACTGTGAGGTTCAAATTTAATGAATCCCTGTCAGCAGCCAACGTTTCAGTCTCTCGCTCTCCTTTCTCTCTCTCTCTCTCTCTCTCTCTCTCCCCCCCCTCTCTTTCAATGCCCAGTTTAACTTGTTCCAACACACATATGTGTAATTTAATCAAATGTTCATATTTTGCTATTCCAAACAGTGCATCAAACGCCAAAAACTGATAATATTATATTTTTTTGCAAACATAGGTGTACTAATCAATACAGACATTGTTGAATGTCTTTTTTTATCAGACCAACTCAATGACCTCAGATACCTCAAAATATACTTTCCCACTGAATGGGCAAACACCATCTAGCCAAACCTATAAAACACTTCTGTCTACCATAATGAAAGATAATAACAGTGGAATTAATGGCATGATAAGATACAAACAACTGTCTGCCATCTTTATACCAGCTTGAGTTTGTAATTTGTTAAATAACAACTGAAGGTAGCAATAGCAAGGTCACAGAGATAATTACTATCAGAACTCAATCAGCTTGCTCAGTCAAGCAGACCTTTCCCTCACCTCAGCAGTGCCGAGGCAACGAAGAGGGAGGGGCATCAGTTATGACATCACAATAGGGCAGAGATTCTCAGAAGCTGAAAGCACCAATTAGAGCACACATGTACACACTTTATGCATTCACTGTGTCAAGTCTAGGCAAATAGCCTCAATCAAAGAGAAATCAATTGTGCTCCTTCAAACGCTGAATAAATGTATGGAAGAGCTTTGGATGTGGGGGAAACAGAGCGGTGAACATTGCCAAGCACAAACGATGAGGCTGACGTTTAAATGCACTGTGTCTGTCTTGACATATACTATGTTCAAGCTACTGCATACAAGCAGATATGATGATGTACAGGCTCAATTATTGATTTAGGAAGACTGAGGATCAGACACTCAGTACATGCTTTGTACTTGTTTTCAAATAACGTGTGAGAACAAAACTGTTGCTGCTTAAAGAGTTATGCGACAATAACGATGATAATGATGGACTCATCTTCATTTTATGATTTGATTAGAGGAAACAAAAAACGACTAAAACAACAGCAGCTGCAACCATCAGCAAACTCACAACACACACACACACACACTCTCCCTCTCTGTCTCACACACATACACTCTCTCTCTCTCTCTGTCTCTCTCTCTCTCTCACACACACACACACACTCTCCCTCTCCCGCTCTGTCTCTCTCTCTCTCTCTCTCTCTCACACACACACACACACACACCCTCTCTCTCTCTGTCTCTGTCTCTCTCTCTCTCTCTCTCTCTCTCTCACACACACACACACACATACACACTCTCTGTCTCTGTCTCTCTCTCTCTCTCACACACACACACACACACACACACACACACGTACACACACAAAAAAGACATATTTTGAAGAAGTTAAGCAATAATCATCTGTTATTGCTACAGTTTTGGATGTTTTCTGCTTTAACTAAATGAAAGTCCAGCATTATCTGATGAGAGGGTTGCTTTCAGCGCAAATTGTTGCTAATTGTCAGTGATGGGTTTGCCGCATTTGCTCTCTGTCTGCGTGTTTAGTACCCCTGGGGAAGGACTTTTTTTTCTTTTCTATTTTTTTTTTTTAAAGGATGTTCTTGGCTGTAGTGCAGGTTCACAGACAGGACTGGGTAAGTCAGATCAATAGTGGAGAATGAATGTAGGCCGGAATAGCTCTCCATAACAACACACACTCATAACAGACAGACAGCCTCACAGCACTATCAACACTGTGGCTGTTTGTCTGTGAATAAGCACTTCCTCCTCACAGAGCCTTCAGCAACCCACTGCTTCTGCACAGTGTGTGTGTGTGTGTGTGTGTGTGTGTGTGTGTGTGTGTGTTTATGCCAACGGCTCTGTACGACTACGACTGGTTGATTTAATCTGTGTTTCTACTGAGTTGGGATGTACACTGATAAACAACAAGAACAAACAAACAAACAAACAAAAAAATAAAAACACTGTAACAATATGATGGGTGATTTTGACTGTCCTCCTTGAAATGATAATTCAGACAGACTGCGGGGAATAACAACAACAACAACAAAAACAATAATAATAGGTAAAAGCTTGGTGGCTGTACTTTCAATGTAACATGTTGTCCAGGACTTGGGAAGGAATGGCAGCTTAGTGTGTTATGACTGTATGTGTGTGAGGATACAGTGATGATGTTGGCTGAGTGTGTTATGACTGTATGTGTGTGAGGATACAGTGATGATGTTGGCTGAGTGTGTTATGACTGTATGTGTGTGAGGATACAGTGCTGATGTTGGCTGAGTGTGTTATGACTGTATGTGTGTGAGGATACAGTGATGATGTTGGTTGAGTGTGTTATGACTGTATGTGTGTGGGGGTACAGTGATGATGTTGGCTGAGTGTGTTATGACTGTATGTGTGTGAGGATACAGTGATGTTGGCTGAGTGTGTTATGACTGTATGTGTGTGGGGATACAGTACTGATGTTGGTTGAATGTGTTATGACTGTATGTGTGTGGGGGTACAGTGATGATGTTGGTTGAGTGTGTTATGACTGTATGTGTGTGAGGATACAGTGATGATGTTGGTTGAGTGTGTTATGACTGTATGTGTGTGAGGATACAGTACTGATGTTGGTTGAGTGTGTTATGACTGTATGTGTGTGAGGATACAGTGATGATGTTGGTTGAGTGTGTTATGACTGTATGTGTGTGAGGATACAGTACTGATGTTGGTTGAGTGTGTTATGACTGTATACGTGTGGGGGTACAGTGATGATGTTGGTTGAGTGTGTTATGACTGTATGTGTGTGAGGATACAGTGATGATGTTGGTTGAGTGTGTTATGACTGTATGTGTGTGAGGATACAGTACTGATGTTGGTTGAGTGTGTTATGACTGTATACGTGTGGGGGTACAGTGATGATGTTGGCTGAGTGTGTTATGACTGTATGTGTGTGAGGATACAGTGATGATGTTGGTTGAGTGTGTTATGACTGTATGTGTGTGAGGATACAGTACTGATGTTGGTTGAGTGTGTTATGACTGTATACGTGTGGGGGTACAGTGATGATGTTGGCTGAGTGTGTTATGACTGTATGTGTGTGAGGATACAGTGATGATGTTGGCTGAGTGTGTTATGACTGTATGTGTGTGAGGATACAGTGATGATGTTGGTTGAGTGTGTTATGACTGTATGTGTGTGGGGATACAGTGCCGATGTTGGTTGAATGTGTTATGACTGTATGTGTGTGAGGATACAGTGATGATGTTGGCTGAGTGTGTTATGACTGTATGTGTGTGAGGATACAGTGATGATGTTGGCTGAGTGTGTTATGACTGTATGTGTGTGAGGATACAGTGATGATGTTGGTTGAGTGTGTTATGACTGTATGTGTGTGGGGGTACAGTACTGATGTTGGTTGAGTGTGTTATGACTGTATGTGTGTGAGGATACAGTGATTGGTTGAGTGTGTTATGACTGTATGTGTGTGGGGGTACAGTGATGATGTTGGTTGAGTGTGTTATGACTGTATGTGTGTGAGGATACAGTGATGATGTTGGTTGAGTGTGTTATGACTGTATGTGTGTGAGGATACAGTGCCGATGTTGGTTGAGTGTGTTATGACTGTATGTGTGTGGGGGTACAGTGCCGATGTTGGTTGAGTGTGTTATGACTGTATGTGTGTGAGGATACAGTGCTGATGTTGGCTGAGTGTGTTATGACTGTATACGTGTGGGGGTACAGTGATGATGTTGGCTGAGTGTGTTATGACTGTATGTGTGTGGGGGTACAGTGCCGATGTTGGTTGAGTGTGTTATGACTGTATGTGTGTGAGGATACAGTGCTGATGTTGGCTGAGTGTGTTATGACTGTATACGTGTGGGGGTACAGTGCCGATGTTGGTTGAGTGTGTTATGACTGTATGTGTGTGGGGGTACAGTGCCGATGTTGGTTGAGTGTGTTATGACTGTATGTGTGTGAGGATACAGTGCTGATGTTGGCTGAGTGTGTTATGACTGTATGTGTGTGGGGGTACAGTGATGATGTTGGTTGAGTGTGTTATGACTGTATGTGTGTGAGGA
>NC_044495.1:59754888-59767388 GCF_902362185.1 Chanos chanos | reverse complement strand
TCTCTTTCTCTCTCCCTCTTTCTCTTTTCCCCCTCTCTCTGTCTCTGTTAAGATGTGTCCTTGGGTCATTTTCTTGGTTTCCTTGGAGACCAAAATTGGTACAACTGGCCTCTCTCTCTGTCTCTCACTCACTCTCTTTCTCTGTCTTCTCTCTCTCGCTCTCTTCTCTTTCTCCCTCTCTCTGTCTCACACACACACAAACTAATACATTTTGAGAGCATAATTTGACATAAGCTTTGGCCCAGCCTGTTTGCGTAACTGTTTGCGTAACACAGACTTTATATGACGAATCCATTATGTTGCTCTTAACTCTCAGAGCCAGGTCGTGAGCATAATAGACTCTCTCTCTCTCTCTCATTTTATCTTAAGTTCTCTGAGGGTCTGATACTCCCTGCCTTAACCCTCGTGGCTTTATGAATACAGACGGCTCTATTTTTGCTCTCTGTGTGTAAAAGCGAACAGCTGTCTTTATCAGGGTCGAACAGTCTGGCAAGCAGTGGCAGGGAGAAATGAATGGTCTGCAGCCGGCGTGTGCTGTAGCTGCAGGCTGGTCCCCATGTTTGCAGCGAAAGTTCAAGTGTTGACACGCTGTAGCTCACAGGTAGAACACAGAACAGAAGTGTTATGCTCCTGCGATCGGGTCGACTGCTGTTCCGTGCTACGGCAGAGTTCGCCTTTAAAAGCCACCTCCTGAGACAGGCGAAGCAGGCGTCTCTCTTTCCGCTCAATATTTTATGTGAGGAACGGTCGGGAGCGAAACGGAAAAACCAGCGTTTGCTTGTGCTCTCCGGGTGGGGGGGAAAAAAAAAACCGAGAAATATGTCTTGCGACATCTCTAAGTATTAGAAATTTAAAACGTGTGCACACTTTAGTTTTTCAGAGAATAATTTTGAAAGTGAAGAAGATGTTTCGGGAGGAATATGGTGTTATCTCTCCCTCACATTATTTTTAAAGCCGAAAAACCTTTTAATTATTTAGCAGCAAAATGCACTCTTTTGATGCTAAGCTATGGTTCTCCCAGGTTGGAAGAGATTCTTCCATTTTTTTTTTTTTGTTCCACTTTGTTCTCATTGGTCAGTTGCTGTGTTCCGCTGTGACAGTTTTATGATGTCGTTTACAACAGTCCGTAAAACGTATGGGCTGATATTGTCCAGGTATTCCTAGACACACAGGATCAAGAATAGCCATCTAAAATGGCTGGTGTGTTTTTATATTGTGAAAATCAACTCTTAAAGGCTATTTTTGGGGTGCCGTAAACTGTAAGTGTTTGATTGCCCAAGTCCGATTATTCACAATATAGCGTTGCTGTTGTCATAAATGTGTGTGTGTGTGTGTTTTTTTTTTTTTACCCTTGTCCTGATGTAAGTGTAATTATAGTGGTCTGAATATCATACGTTCCCCACACAAACATTTAACCCAGGAAATCAGCATCATCTTCCTTTGATAAATCAACAGTGTCTTTACTGCTGCTGGTCTGTTGGATAGGACTACAGAGACCACGTGTCTATGTGTCTATGTGGAGGGAATTTTCAAGCTTTATCAATGTGGAATACAGATACAGTTGTCTGCACAAAATGTTCTGTGCCCTGTTTGTACTTTGCAGTAATAAATAAATAAATAAATAAATAAGACTGTCTTTCATTGTCACCAGTTTCAGTTTTGTGGAAGATTTGCAGGTTTGTACTAGAATCTTCTTCGGGTTTCGTCCTCTCTCAGGATTGTTGAGTTAACATCACTGCTGGGGCTGGACTTGGAAAGGGGCCAGTTTTTCTCTGTAAACAGGTTGTGTTGTCTACCGTCAGTGCGGCATACATTGACACGGTTGGCACGGTTACTGATCTCAGCAGTCGCCATAGTAACAGATCCGTGAGGGTAGCCGTCCCCATGGTAACTGCTCAGTCTGGTCGTGGTGATGTCTGTGGTTGCTAAGCTGACTCATTGAACTGATGTTTACTTGCTTATGTCCCTTTTATGTTGTGTCTCTGTGCTAATGGTGAACTATTAGAGTTTGATGATTATGATGATGGGGTGAAATGAGAAGTGAGTGATACTTTCTCTTGATGTATCCTGTCCTCTCTCTCTTTCTCTCTCTCTCTCTCTCTCTGTCGGCCTGTCCTCTCTCTCTTTCTCTCTGTCTGCCTGTCTCTCTTTCTCTCTCTCTCTCTCTCTCTCTCTCTCTCTCTCTCATATTAGATATCTCCTCTACCTGCAGCTGAAGAGAGACATGTACCATGGCCGTCTCTTGTGCCCTTTTGCCGATGCGGCCTATCTTGGAGCCTGTGTAGTTCAGGGTAAGACAGGAAAATCATCATAAATGTATTATTTCAGAATAATTTTCAATGACAGATTCTCTGGACACATTTGTTGTTTTTTTAATAATTAAATGTCACACATGCTGTTGAAAAAGTCACTGTTTTTGTCCAGTTATTCCCATTAGAAAAATGACCCAGGAGCCGATTAAACATTCAAAGTCATGTCAAAGGCCTCTTTGAAGCTTTGTGTTTGGCTTGGCTATATTGTCAGGTTCAATATCAGTTACAGTATGAGTCATCGTGTAGCATCTCAATGTGAACTGTAGATATATGCTAAAACTGTGGAAGTGCTCTAAAGAATTAAAGGCTCTGAGAATGGGGTAACGTGCCCTACTCCATAAAATGAGAGAATCCCCCTCTTTGTGATAGGGCTAATTGGGACTCATCGCCTCGTAATCCAGTTTATATCCAAAAGAACCGAAGCAGAGATGTCTGAGCCCTTGCCAAAGTCCTGACAGCTTAAATATGTACCCTGTCAGCGTTTGAGGGGAAAGAATGATGAATCTAAGGGTTATCTCTGTCACCTCCCATATGTTTCGGAAATTTGTTCCCCACCTCCCACCTCCCCCTTACCCACTCCTTGTCCTGTAATCTCTGTGGGGATGGTGCCTAATTTGACAATGTGATTCATCGGAGAGATGTTCTGTGTTTCTGGTCGCGCCTGACAAGTCCAGACATGTCTGTCGTGCTAGGTCGTTAATTAGCATGTGTTTAGCTTGATTTCTCTCAGGAGCTAATGACCAATCTCTGACCTTTTTTTTTTTTTTTCTTTTCTTTTTTTTTTTTTCCGTAGCTGAGCTAGGTGACTATGATGCTGACGAACATCCTGCAGACTACATAAGTGATTTCAAACTCTTCCCAAAACAGAGTCTGAAGCTGGAAAGGAAGATCATGGAGATCCATCAAAACGAGTTAAGGTCAGCGCTTAAGGTGCACAGAGAGCCTACACAAGCCGTTGTTGGATTTATGACCTTAAGTCCTTTTCATGAGAGTCCAATTCGTGACTCTGCTTTGATAAGTAAGATACACTGTTCTGAAGTAACTGAAATTACCTGGAAGAACACAGCAGACAGTAGCCTTTATTTCACAGACTTCTTAAGTCTGACGAAGAGTCATTGGAAACACATGGAACGCCTGCAAAGCAAAGCTTTGTGGGCCTCCTTTACTACTTTAATCGATTTTCTGCATTATCTTTATGCTCCCTTCCTGCAGGGGGCAGTCTCCTGCATTGGCAGAGCTCAATCTTCTCCAGAGAGCACACACTCTAGATACATACGGAGTTGACCCCCATCCCTGTAAGGTATGGCCTGCCCCTCTCTTTTTGTGTGGCATCTCTGTGTTCTGGCTGATGGGCCAAAGTCGATCCAGGCCCATCCAAACTGTCCACATCCATTATAAACCTACTTCGAGGCTAACATATCTAGAGCGACATGTTTATGGAGTTTGTCCCGGGAAAAAAAAAAAAAGTGTTCTCTATCATGTTTGATTCTAAAGGATTTGGACTTGACGGAGGCCTTACAGGGAAGCTGCTCTCTCTGTTGTCAGCTCAACTTCTCTTTGATCTTGTCCCTAGCTCACCCACGAAACATATGAGACTAAAGGAAGAGATTACAGAAAGTGAGACTAAGCTTGGTTGGAGAGAGATATCTTCCCTGTCACTGCCTGAGTCTCTTATCTGTGCCTGTGGTGAACAGAAGTCATTTGAAATTGGCACTCCGAGCTGCGTTACTCTCCATTTGCTGTCTCTCTAATTTCTCAATGGCACCGTGATAAACGCCATAAAGTTGCACGTAATGCAATTACGCGATAATTTAACGGAAAAAAAAATAAACGTATCGAGCTGAAGTTACAGAGGGGCTGATAATTTAATTTCCTGATAAGCACACAGCACCGCTTAACCTGAGAATTTTCCGCTGTCTACTGTCTTTGACGTGTCGGTGTTTTGGTCCTCAGGTTAGCTTTAAAATCTGACATTAACTAACATATTCCAATTGTCAGTGTAATGTTTTCTCAATGCTGTGCTCGCTAAGCCGTAGTTTCACCCACATCAGTGTTGCCTGTCGCTGTATGCTGCTGACGTGTGTCTGATAAAATTAAATCTCTGACAAACTACTTTGTCCCATGCTTTGTCTCCTTGTGAATGTATTGAATCGATTTTGCTTGTATTTCTGAGGAGCCCATACATAAAGCTCTGTGTGTGTGTGTGTGTGTGTGTGTGTTTGTGTGTGTGTATGTGTTTGTGTGCGTGTGTGTGTGTGTGCGTTTCCATGTTTCAGGATTTCACAGGAGCCACGGCGTTCCTTGGATTCACAGCCACCGGATTTGTGGTATTCCAGGGAAATAAGCGGATCCATCTGCTGAAATGGTAATGCATTCTGAAGCCTCCCATTACCTCATATGCCTGAAAATCAGACAGGTAGAAAAGCAGTGATTACACACACACACACACACACACACACACACATACACACACACATTCATACTAGTTTTTCAGGTCAGTGGGCTTTGGGGACAGGAGATGTTCAAAATGCAATACTCACACAGTGCAAACACAGCACTTAGCAGTACAATAGAATTCAATATGATACAAGACCCGATACAGTATGATTTCATATGAGACGAGACTCAGTACAAAATAAAACTAAAATGCTTGATACGATACCGAATTCTATACAGAACAAATAATGCAACACAATACAATACCAGATATGATACTCAATGCAATACAAAACGGGACAATATGATACAATGTCCGATACAATGCAGGATACAATACTCAATACAAATTTAATACAATACAATACAATACGTCGACATAAAACAGCGCAATACAATATAATGCTATGCTCCATACAATAACAAGCACATAACGCAGTAAGAAAAGGTGATAGTTTTAAATGATTTTTTTTTAAGATACGTAGACGAGTGTGGTTGAGAACAGTGTGTCCCAAAACGATCCTGGAGGTCCCAGGGCTCTTCTTATTCTTGTCATCTGTCATCTGGTTCAGCGTAAGGCTGACTGACTGAACGAACAGGCTGTTGAGTTGGATCAGGTGTGGTCGAACAGAGAACACAGAGAAAGAGTAGACAGAGAAAGAGCGATCTTGAATATACGCTGGTCTGAATGAGGAAGAGGAGGATGAAGAATGTTTACCTTCACACATCAGTAATATTTTCAGACGCTCTTATTTGAATGGAGCCTTTCGGAGGTGTCAGCCAGGGCCCAAACCTCCTGATAGCAGATGTCTTAATAGTTCCTCTGGAACAAATTAAATGAATGAATTAAGCGATTAATTACTACATTCATGTTTTTTTTCTGTTTTTTTTGGGGGGGGGGGGGTTTCAGGGCGGATGTGAATAAGCTGAAATTCGAAGGGAAGACGTTTTATGTGATCGGAGTGCAGAGAGAGGTAAGAGGCTATTGTTTAGTCTAAGCATCACCCTAAAGCTAAACTCAATGAGTTCCTCAGACTCTCCTATGGGTTCGCTCTATCACACGGTCTACAGAGCCGCTAACGGCACGCTGGCAAACTCCAGTCATAATTCTCCGAGTGTTCAAATGTCACATTACCCCCAAAAAAACTCCAGTGGCGGGGAACATTTAACATTTTAACATCCTTCAAAATATGTAACAGCAATGCTGGTATGTTTATCACCACTGATCTCCAGCAGTAAAATTAGTTTTTATACACACAGTCTTGACAGATACGTTTTTTTTGCCCCCCCCCCCCAAAAAAAATCTTCCAATCCCAACCCCCAACTGAACTCATGCAGTATGTAGGATAGTTCCTGGCCACCTGTACCAGTTGTGTGTCTGTGTCCATCACGGTGGAAGTAAAACAATTGGACTTTTCCTTTCACAGTGGAAAGCTAATTTGGAAGTGATTCTTGGTTTATACAAAACGTGGAACAACTGAATTAGCCATCTCTCTCTCTCTCTCTCTCTCTCTCTCTCTCTCTCCCTCTCTCTCCCTCTCTCTCTCTCTCTCTCTCCCTCTCTCTCTCTTTCATTACTGTCTCATAAACCTTTTTATTAGCCTTTTACAGTGCCCCTCTTCTGCTTATTTCAAATGCCACACTATTTATGTCACCTGTCATGCTTCATTAAGACTAATTCACAATCCATTCCTCAGAATGATATGTCTGTCATGCAGAGCTATGGCAAAGTGGGTGCCCACCGATGACTTGTTTTTAAATTAGCGTCTTAATTTATCACTTTATCGACTCCACCGCCATCTGTGGGAAGTGCTGTTAGCTTCTTTTTGAATCATTTTTAGTTTTGACTGAAGCTAGGTTCATGTATCTCACATATGCCGTATCATTTTCTGTATGTCCTGCCTCTGAAACTCCAGTTTTACATGTCTTTCTGTCCTTTTTCATTCTCTCTCTTGTGTGAAACTAATTCTTTGCCGGTGAGTAAACGACGCAAGTTCTGAATCTCTGTCTGTCAAACTCTCACAAACTGTTTTAAACTGTGCCCCTCTCCCTCCCTCACAATCCGATCCTCTCTCGCACCCTCCCGGATCTGGGTTACCCTCTACTGACACCCTGACATAAGGGCTATGTTACACAGTCATAAGCATTCAATAAAAACTTCCAAAAGTCGCGCAAATAACCATGTAGACAACTTCTGTAGGGGAGGTTCATCCTTGTTGACTTAAGGACCCATGTTGACATTTCACTGAATTGTAACTGAAGTGTTGATGCCTTTTGACCCCGTTATCTAAGCGCATTCAGGAGACAAACGCTGATGGAGCGAAAACAGCCGTGCTTCCTGTCTTAAAGACAAATGGGAATAGCTGTCAATTTGCCCCCGCCCTCCCCCGACAGCCAATGAGAAAAGAAGTATCAATAAGATTACCCATTACCCAGAAAACCCCACGTTTGTAAAAAAAAAAAAAAAAAAAAAAGAAATAGCATTTTTTTGAGCAATTGATCAAATGGTGAATAAGCCCAAAATGAGCAGGAAAAAAAAGGGTTCAAAAATCCCCTGAGTTAGAAACAAACCTTGAAGTTAGAGTCATAATGAACCAATTTTTCATTGAACTCCTAATACTAAACGGTGAACTTCTCCGTTAAACAAGGATGAAACACAACTAAATATGACATGTTCTTCAACTGTTTGCGTAGTGGAAAAAAAGGTTAAGGTAAACAGTTGTAAAGAACCAGGTGATGCTTGTGACCCAGCTCTGTACAGGCTGTGTTGGCCCAAGAAAACAGAGATCTCAGCCCTGGCTCTTTGACTCTCTGTGTTTTTGTATAGTGGATGTTTGAAAGTGGCTGGTTCGACTGTGTCTGTGTTGCGTTAACTTGGTGGGGTCAGTGAGTTTGGTTTGTGACATTCTGTTGAACAAAACAGAATGACTCATCAGTGACATCACAATATAGAGTACTCGACTATTTCTGTGCTATGGGAATGTCAGAACACACTATTATTGTGTCAGTGTTTTTTTTAAAACCATTGCATAGTTATATTAGTCCAATTCCTTCTCTTTCTCTGCCTCTGTTTCTCTCTCTCTTTCTCGCTTCTTTCCTCTACCTCTTTCCCCTGTGTGTGTGTGTTTTGTTTGTGAGTGTATGGGTGCATTGTGCGTGTGTGTGTGTGTGTGTGTGTGTGTGTGTGTGTGTGTGTGTGTGAGTTTATCCTTTCATTTATCACAAAACCACATATACCAGTATGTATCCCAGTCCAGTTCTGGTTGAACCGTTACACAATCAGATCAGATCAGATCCAGTTATATGCTGTGGATGTATTTTATCATGCGTGCATGTTACACACACACACACACACACACACGTATTCCCAGAGGAAAATGTATTCTTAGCACATTGTGCACTACTGTGTGACGTGCAGAGTTTGAACAATGACTGACCCTCCCTCTCTCCTTCACTCCCTTTTCCCATAGTTTAACCTCAGTCATCCTTATACAGAATAAAATGACCTTTGATTCTTTCCATACCTAATTACATGGTCACACAATACTGCAATAACCGGAGTGTGTTATTAGTGCACAGTTGGCTCTCTCAACATAAAAGTTACCATAGGATGTCATTTCATCCTCCTCGTCCTTTTTCTGCCGCCTTCTGTCATTTAAAATATCATTTTTTGGAGCACAGTCGGACACTTAGTCTCAGGTTAACAGTATCAGGATATCTCGTTGCGTTGGTGCGGAGTTGCTAGTGCGTGGCTGTATCTCTCTCTCTCTCTCTCTCTCTCTCTCTACCTCTCCTTTCTGTACATCCTGATGAGAATTGCTCGCTCTGATCTCTGGGAGGCTTTGGTCCGCTACTTCAGTGCTCTGTTTATTGATCGTCCAGATCACGTTCCGTGACATGGGAAGTTAATGGAATTTATTCCCTGTACAATTCGCTGTTTCCTCTGAACGCTGCGACTGTGTCGCTGGCATTATAAATGTTATGTATTGATTAACCATACATTACTATGACATGTTTGAACAGTAATTGTTTTTCAAGTTCAAGTTATTGTAATGATTGAATATATTACTGTTGTCATTTGGAGGTGATTGCTGTAACTAATCTTCTGCGCAGGCCAATTAAAATTGCAGAATGTAAACTATTAAGATGAGAACGTTTCAGAGGCTTTAATCATGAATAGTGACCCAAACAGAGGCGGGGCTTGTGGTATTATATCTATAGTATGTACATTCCACAGTGTCACCCCTGTTGTTGTCTGTAGTCCTGTGTTCGTGTGTAGTCCTGTTGTGTACAGTCTTATGGCTGTGTCTTGTCCTGTGGTTGTGTGTTGTCCTTTGGTTATATGTAGTCCTCTGGTTGGGTGTTGTCCTGTGTTTGTATGAAGTCCTGTTGCGTATAGTCTTATGACTCTGCATTGTCCTGTGGTTGTGTGTTGTCCTGTGGTTGGGTGTTGTCCTGTGTTTGTGTGAAGTCCTGTTGCGTATAGTCTTATGACTCTGTGTTGTCCTGTGGTTGTGTGTTGTCCTGTGGTTGGGTGTTGTCCTGTGTTTGTGTGAAGTCCTGTTGCGTATAGTCTTATGACTCTGTGTTGTCCTGTGGTTGTGTGTTGTCCTGTGGTTGTGTTTTGCCCTGTGTTTGTGTGAAGTCCTGTTGCGTATAGTCTTATGACTCTGTGTTGTCCTGTGGTTGTGTGTTGTCCTGTGGTTGTGTGTTATCCTGTGGTTGTGGATAGTCCTGTGGAAATCTTGCTCATTGATTTTAGTGAGATGTTATTGTGCTACTCTGTACTGCAGTATTGATTCCTCCCATCACATTATCCTCAGTCTTCCCATAAAAGCCATCGCATTTCGAGTAAATAACATGCTGAAGATGCTCTCTCCTTAACACCCATTTTTCTTTCTCTCTCTCTCTCTCTCTCTCTCTCTCTCGCACACGCACTCCCTCCTTTCCTCTGTGATAAGGAGGTCCAGGGTCAGCATTTTGTTCAACTCTCTCACTCCTTCCTTCACGTTTGTCGGATTCCATAATGTACTGGTTTGCACTTTCTCTCCCTTCCTGAATGTCTACTGTTTCTCTATCGATCTCCCCTTTTTTTCTCTCTTCACTACAGTCTCCCTTCCCCGCTGTTATGTAGAGTTGACTCTTTGGATGTCTCTGCTATGATATCATTTTCTCTGAACGTCCTTATTGTATTTGTTTTATTTATTTCTCTGCAGAAGAAACTGGTTTTGACGTTTCACACCTCGACGCCGGCTGCGTGTAAGCACTTGTGGAAATGTGGAGTGGAGAACCAAGCCTTTTATAAGTATGTCCCGACCTCATCCCCCTTAGCTTTTCTCACTCTCCTGCTCTCCATCTGCTCCCCCCCCTCTGTCTCTCTCTTCTTTTCCTCCTCTTTAAGGTTTAGTCACTGATATTTAACCTCCACAATGTTTTTAAGTACCTTCATATCAATGCACACCATAGTAAATACATTAATAACCATTTTTTTTTTAATTAATCAAAGAGTAAATGTTTAGAACATGTAGGTACTTTTTAGGTATTAAAGACCTATTTAAATACGTAAATCATTTCAAACGTGTGTCTTGAATTTAAAACTACTTTAGATGATGATGGGGTTCAGACCATGGGGTTTGTGTTGAGTGATGTCTTTGGCAGTAGAACTACACACTGGCCCACACAAACACTACCTCCTCTGTACTCAGGATTAACAAACAACAAGCTGGAAAATTTGAGTCACTTCTGAACTAAGTGTTTAATACCAATAAAGTACTCACGATTAAGCCTTTAATTAAACGTAATTATCATCTCTTTATGACGTCATGTTCTTTACATTACAACACCGTAAAAGGAAGTGCAGCCTCACGTTGAACTGAAGTGTGCAGACACACGGAATCTATCGAGACAGTTAATAGATTGAGCTGAGTGTCTGTTTTCGGAGCTCTTGAGCCGCGGGACGGAGCCGACGGCTCTGGTTACTCCCAGTTCTCCCCGTTGGGCAGAGTCAGGTTTCTGATCAGGAGCCCCTCAATTAAGAGTGGAAATGTCAGCCAAACGGAAGACATGTGATGTCCAGGGGGGAACCTTTGTGACACCCAAAACTATGCCAGCGCTGACCGGCACAAATGACTACATATGATGAACTCAAATGAAGAGACGCCATTTATAATGTTTACTGAGCTAACACTGTCATCTAAGATGAAGCAAACGGATGACTGATCTTCACATATTGCATCGATGATCAACTTTTATAATGATGAATTTTTATTTGTGACTGAAAAGTTGTCTGTCTTTTTTTTTCTCGAAAAACTTTTTAAATGTCATTTTCATATTTGTTCATAGCATGGGATCAACACATAACATCACCAGATGAATAAAAGAGATCTGTAACTATCTAAATGTAAAAGGAACACGCTTAAAATGAGGGTGAATTGAACTGGGTTTCCCAGCAGTGCTCTCTGTAGAAAACAGTATAAAAGTACTTGGGGCTCTACTTAGACTAAATTTGTACTGCAAAGAACCTGCTGCCCAATCTTCAAGCATTCTGAATATAGTGAATTATTCAAAACAGTCTGTGTGTGTTTTTTTTTAGTAACTCGTTTCCTTTTTTTTTTTCTTTCTTTTGTTCTCTCTCTTTTAACAGATGTGCAAAGTCCAGTCAAATTAAAACAGTTTCCAGCAGCCATTTGTTTTTCAAAGGCAGCAGGTTTCGCTACAGGTAATATCTCTTTTCCCACCGAAAAACCAGTTACCGATTGTAAGCTTACGTTGATTCAAAAAAACGTTACGAATTTCTGATGATGTGAAATCATGATATTTTTATTTTGTTTTATAATTGTTTTGATGGGTTACACCAAACAGACATAAATAAAAATCAAAATAACATGAATTAGACTAAAAAAGAAACGTGAAGCGATATATCATTTCTACTTAACACACATAAAAGGGCAAAGCTTTTGTTTAAGAGAAAAATGAATCAGATTGCTGACGTCATATCTTTAGTGCAGTCATCTCTATAAGGACTCTATATATAGGGGTTTGAGTCATTCCACAGGCTCCATCTGCCTCAGTAGAGCAGAAAACAGTATCAGTTTAAGCTCCAGAGATCTTGATCAAATCTCTGCTCCTTGACTTTTGACCTTATGCTTTCTCAACTGTTGCTTTGTAACTGTGTAGCTACAAAGCAGCTGATGTTTCCACCTTTGAACCCCCCCCCAGCCCCCCCCCCCCCCCCAGCTATCGCAGCGCAGCTGTTAAAAGTACAGCGTCACGTACGCGAGGCGGTTTTGTGTCAGAAAACACGACGATGAAGAGTTGAGAAACAGGCGAACATTTCTTGTAATAAGTGTCGGTCCTTCAGCGTGCTCTGTTGTCTTTACAGCGGTCGTGTGGCTAAAGAGGTGATTGAAGCCAGCTCAAAGATCCAGAGGGAACCTCCAGTGGTGCACAGGTTAGGGGCCAAATGCGTCCCACACGCTCTCTCACTTTAAACCACAATGCACTCATTTAAATTAACAGTAGTGTCCCCGATTCAGATGCAGTTCATATCCACAGACTCAGACTAGACTGTAGTTCTCATAATGAGATAATTAATCTGTGTTTAAATGCTATGGGAATTTTATTTATTTATTTACTTATTTATTTTGGGATCAACTCTTAGGTGGTCTTGTAGTTTGTATTGGTGGCTCTGTAAAACCACTTGCTTTGGCTTTGGCTGAAACTCATCAGGTCTGTCCTGTTGCTCCAGGTCTC
>NC_044495.1:59737388-59752388 GCF_902362185.1 Chanos chanos | reverse complement strand
TAAGCTAATAGCGTACGTTTTAGTACTGCCACTGCCTGTTCCCAGAAGCTTGTGAGTCTAGCCAATGACGTAAAGATGATTTATATACACTACAAATGAACTGTTTGTACTCAACGTGTTCCCCCCATTAACGTTACACAGTGTAACTTCAGAGTCTCGTGGTATTCTATCTCGACCTTTGTAACTGGTGGGAATCAAAAATCCATAGAGCAGGGTCATTGCGATGGACTTATGTGATGATGAGCCTGAACATAGCCCGAATATCCATCCCCGTCTACTATTAATGACCGCAAACCGAGACTTTAACACAACCTTAAGCGTGTGACTCTCCACCATGACACTGTGGTGGTATTTCCAGGGGTACATCAGTGGGTTTATTTGGTATTGAACCTGAGTAGGGAAGACTGTGAATGAAAGGATCTCTTTTTTTCCCCTTTGCCCTGGCCATAGGGAAAGAGGGAGGTATCCATGATGGGGAGGGGGGGGGGGCTGCCCCCCCACCCCCGAGTGTCTCTTGCACTGTAATCAACCCAGAGATTATCTCTGCCTAGTGCCGTGACTGATGCTGCAAAAATAGCCCATCATGCATCTGGGCTGATCCAGTCCCTAAAGCCTGGTCTTTGTTAGCACTCCTGACATTTGAGTCATCTGGTAAGGAGAGGGAGTTGGGTGTACCCCCAGCACTTGCATGTGTGTGTGTGTGCGTGCGTGAGTGTGTGTGTGTCTGACTGTGTTAAACCCTGACTTGAGCCCAGAGGAAGGACATCGTTGAGCAGGGTTGAGGTCAGATCGGTCTGTGTGTGGTAAAGCGGTAGGCTGAAATGGAAGTTCTGGAAGAGGGGGCAGACAGGGGCATGGGTGCGGAAGTTACCCTCGGATGTAGGGAACCTCTGGGAGCCGAGAGGAGCGTGGACGAGGTTCTGAACCAGGTTCTGGGTGGGGGACTGGAGGATCGGTCAGACGCCATGAGGTGTCAGCTGAAGATCACCACACGCTACAGCCTGCAGCTCCGCATGGCCAATCACACGGACAGAGATGTCTACGTGCGTCTTCTTGGCCACGGGGACCGCATCTCTGGAACCGGTATGGATCCAACACCCTTCTGTGTGTGCATGTCTGCGTGTGTGTGTGTATGAGAGAAAGACAGAGAGAGAGAGAGAGAGAGAGAGAGAGAGAGAAAGACCTTCAGGCAGAGGCTTTCAGCCTGCAGATTGGACTCTGCTGACTAATTAGACATGTCGTTAGAGATCTTCTATAATGCTTTTCTTGTTTTTTTTTGTTTTTTTTTTGGTTGGTTGGCAAGATGACTCAGCGATTTCTTTGTTCGGCTAATGGGAACGACTAATGGTTTGAAAGAATGCCGGTTTTGTTAAAAGACACTTGATGATTATGCACACTTGGTCTATGCGGTTTCGTAGAGGGGGGTGTACAAGCTCTTAAGTAACCATGACACACCGAACAAGTTTCTCTATTATCCTCTCTATCGGGGACATAAAAAAAACAATCGCTAAACTGCCGGCATAACCCCGAAACCAAAACAAACACTGTTAAAGTGGTACATGCCAAAGATTGGAATGCCCTCTGCTGTCAGCACCCCCTGACGCCCGCCAATATCCACTGATGTGATCCTGGGAGAAAACGGTTCCCGGGCGCCTGCCAAGGCAGACTGAGGCATGGAGCAGAGCTGAACAGAGAATCAGGCACTTCAGCACCAATTTAAAAAAAAACAAAAAAACAACAACAACAACAACAACAAAAAACCAAACGCGAGAGATTAAACAGAAATGTATAAAGAAGGGCCAACCTGTTTCAGGACTAACTCGCTGCTTTATGGAGATGTGGTGGGCGTTACCGGGCCGCGGACTAATCTTTTGAAGATCACGGTATGGACTAATCTTTTGAAGATCACGGTATGGACTAATCTTTTGAAGATCACGGTATGGTATTCACCAGTGAACCTCATTCAGTCACCAGCTCCTCTCCTCAAACACAGGGCAACATTAGTGGTGCAATTTGTATCCAGTTCATTCCTCTTTGCCATGACTGTTCTGTGTTATGCGTTAAGGAGAGACGTACGTCACAGGCTTTTCTCTGAGGGTTTTGAAACGAAAAACGGATTGACGCGACTTGCGCCCCCCCCCCCCCCCCCCGGCTACTTATTTCTCGTTTTTCTTCATCCGCTTCCCTCTTTTCTGAGGTCACCCACACAGTTGTTGCGCATGCTGTTGGCTGTGACTGTTGCCATGGAAGCTAACGCCAACGGTCTGTGGACAGTTAGTTGTCTTTCCCATCTAGTCTGTCTTCCTGTGCCAAACAGCTTTGTATCTGTCGCTATGGTTACATGCTTTCTCTCTCTTTCTCTCTCTCTCTCTTTCTCTCTCTCTCTCTCTCTGGTATCGGGCCCCTCACGGCTCTTCTATGTGTGATTAATCAAGATCCAAAACGCAACACGCCTGCCAGTGTTACAAACTCATCGCATAATACCGTTTTTTTTCTTTTGTATTTTTTTTTCTTTTTCTTTTTTTAAATCGCTGGGCCTCAAAGAGTCAGAAAACACATGGTCCTTTATGGCAGTATGTTTCTCAACATATGCACATAGACGTTACGGTCACGTTGTCCAATTTACTGTCAAAATCACTCTTTATCTGTGCCTGGATAGCATTTAGAAATAATATCTATCCCCTTTTTTGTCTACTGGACCATTGATTTTAAACCCACAGATGGGACATTTTAGATTTTAAACCCTCTGACAGGACAATATCCGAACATCCAAACTGACTCTGTGCTAGCAGTCGGTGAGATGAAGCCTCCTGGTTACTGGTTATTGTAACAGTTAAACCAAAACTTAACAACAATCATAAACAAGTCCTGCCCAGCACCCTCCTCCACTGAATTTTCATTAAATCACACTGAACTTAAAATCAGATACTGACTCAGTGCATTGTGGTGGGAAAATGCTTTGTTCGTTTGAGGGAAAATGAGTTTTGAGGAGATGATTCCAGTGCTGTAGAGTGTGTAACTTAGTGAATGAGATCGGTTTCAACCCTTTCTATGGCGACTGTCTTAAAATTCGTCAGCGCAGATTAAAAACAGTGGCGGCTTTTTGCCTTGTAATTTTAGATGACAATGTGAGAACAGATAGCTTGTGTGTGTGTGTGTGTGTGTGTGGATGAGAATAGAGGTGTGGAGTCGCTCTGACGTCACTGACAACTTAGCTGGGAGATGTGTCTTAATCTACACAAGCTGGACACAAACTGGGGATATATTTAGACTGGAGTTACCCAGTATGCACCGGCTGGGACCCTACCATCCCAACCACTGCACAAACAATGCACCACAAGTGGTATAAGCACACACACACACACACCCTTACATGCTCACACACACACACTCTCTCACACACACACACACACGCACGCACGCACACACACACACTCTCTCACACACGCACACACACACACACACACGCGCACACACATACTAAGAGAGAGACAGAGACAGAGACAGAGAGACAGAGAAGGAGAGAGTCAAACAAACTCACTAGCCTCACTCAACTGATTCATTACCTCTGGCAGAGGAGGAATTAACATGCCTGTGTGTCGCCATGGGGCAGTTTGTGGGGAGGGGGCTTTTGGGAGATGCATGTGAGTGTTGGAGAGCCATTGGCATGGAGAGCTCCGAGCCAGCCGAGCTTACCCTGAGTGCTGTGTGATTAAGAGGCGTGTGCGTGTGGGCGTGGCAGACCGGAGCTGGCACTGGTGGTGGTGGCACTGGTGGTGGTGGCACTGGTGGTGGTGGCGTTGGTAAACACAGTGTACACAGTTTACAATGTTTGTTCGTTTGGCTCTTATCCAGAGCAATGTACAAGAGGTGTATTCATGTGCTGTGTGAGACAGCTAACAAATTATAACTAGCGCTTTTTCAAGGGATGGTTTTTATACCTTGTATGTTGACCTATTGTTAAATGCGCCCACCCCTCACCCAAAAAAAAAAACAAAACAAAAAAACAAAGAAGGTACTATAGTACATAAGATTATAGTAAGTACGAGTTATAATATGATGTAGTACTAATTATAATATAGTACACATTGTAATACGGTAATGCAATTTAGACTTTTACATCCTTGAAAGCTGTGCTTCCCAAATAGTTCCTGGGTGTGGTAGATATTTTATTTGTTATCTCTGTCAAAATCTCCGTTTGTTCAAATTTTGTCAACATTTAGCTCGTCAGTTGTGGAATTTCTTTAAAAGAGCGAAAGTGTGAGGTAGACATCGGTGAATGAGGAGGAATCAGCACTACAGACCGATCCAGTCTTTTCTTCACTCCCTGCCCTAAAATCAGCAAACCTGCTTTTACTTCTCTCTCTCTCCAAAGGAGGCCCAGAATAAAAAAAGGAATTTTTTTTTCTCTTCTTCTTTCCGTAGGTCTCCTGGCTTTGAAGGACTCCGTCCACCTGTCCCCACTGAGGCCGTCCGTCACCCCCGAGGAGGTGGAGGCAGAGGAAGGGGAGGGGCACTCCCCCGGGGTGCACGGTGAGGAAGACTTCGCCCTGGACAGGGCCGCGGGAGGACAGCGCGACGACGGCAAGGTGCTGAGGCTGGAGGAAGAGGTAACGGGAGAGGAAGAGGAGGGAGTCGGGGCCCTGACTATTTCTGACATGGTCTACAGCCCTTGCGCCAGCATGCTACCCACGCCGGTTGAGGACGGAGAAGGAGGCGTCGAACTCCTCTTTCAAAGCCCCGCGCGGCTCCTGAAGGAGCTCCACGCTAGCCCGGAGATGCAGGCGGAGCTCCAGGCCGAGAGGGAGAGGGAGAGCGCCATGGAGGCCGCCCGGCGGGCCATGTGCCGGCCGCAGACGGGGAGGCAGCAGCTGCGCGCGTGCCTGCGCAGCACCGCCCGTCTCGTCGCCGTGGCAACCGGCCTCCTCCTGATCCTGCTGCCCGTCCTGATCCTCCTGCTGGAGTCCGACCTGGACATTTCGTTCCTCCATGAAATCCGACAAACGCCAGAGTTTGAGCAGTTCCACTACGAATACTACTGCCCACTGCGCCGCTGGTTTGTCTGTAAGCTCAATGTGATGATGGAGAAGCTCAATGGAGACTGAAAGGGTTTTGTGTACTACTACCCCCTCTAGTGGTGGAAAGTGACAATTACAGGAGGGACTGAACCAGAGGGGGGAGGAAGGTTTGCTCTTAATTCAATACTTCTGCCCAATCACATCACACATTGGAAATTCACATAGTTTCTGTTGGGTTTCAGGGCTGTCAGTAGGTAAATTTGAAACAGAAATTCTCAACACAGCTGGGCCTTGGTGCCTCACTTATATTTTCAGTTCCTGTGTTTTACCATCAGAGGTGACAGGTCAGTCGATAATAACCAACTGAAATTTAAAAAAATATAACAGCTTTCAACATCTTGAGGAGTCTACAGGACAGTTTAATTTATATATTGTCAATTTTATTTATTTATTTATCTATTTATTTATTTATTTTGAGAAGTCTTTAGGAGTGGTAGAAGCTAAGAACAAATTCTGAGTTAAACCAGATGCTGTCTATTCAGGTTTTTAAACGAGACATTCAGCGAGGGCGTTGTGAAGTATCTACACTTTGTCTGATTTTTGGTGCAGTAACAGTCAACTCAGGACAGACTGACATCATCCACTCAGTTTCAGGGGGTCATTCTGGAGCGTAATTAAATTAACCGACGGGACACTTAAAAAAAAAAAAAAGGGAGGTTTCTTCTATGATTTCATTTGAACTGTTTCAAATGTCATTTGTTTACAATTGGATTTACTTTGAATAAAATTATGGACATTAATTTTTCAACAGCCAGAATGGAGAGAACATTGAGAGTGAACCTTCCTCTGGAGTAGCTGTAGCCTTTCAACTTACCTTTACAGACTGACAGACAGACAGCAAGAGTGAGAGAGTGAGACAGAGAGAGAGAGAGAGAGAGAGAGAGACAGACAGACAGAGAGAGAGAGGGACAGAGGGACAGAGAGAGGGACAAGGGCAGATAGTAGTAGTGAGAAATAGAGACAGAAACATTGAAAAACTTAAAATCTGTTTATATTAAATTTTGTACATTTTTAAGTATTACTAACGTTACTGATATTTTTCAACAAGGAAAAAAGAAGAAGAAAAGTCTGTAAACAGTGTGAAATATTTTTAAAGTCTATTAGATTCATGTTACCTTGACAGGTACTTCTGTGTTTTCATACGGAAAAGCACAATGTTATGAAAAACAGATTTTTTTTTTCTGATCACCTGATGTCACTTTAAGTATTGCAGGTATATAAAAAATGTAGTGGCGTTTGTATTACCGAAATAAATATCAGGTTATATACAACTGAAGTCAGTCCACTACAAGAGATAAGATGAACGTTACGATGAAAAGGAATGGTTCAGAATCTCTCCACATTAAGTTTTAAAGTTTAAAATCTATTGTAATGCCCATGCTTTCCCATAAAAAATGAACAAAACAACAACAAATAACATTTTAACATGTTTTTTTTTTTTTTTTGCTTGACGCTAAAATAAGACCGCAGTGTTTTAACCGTTTACGATGCTCAAGACTCATCGCTTATACCAACATTTTTCGGGCCGCGTTTCAGGAAACGTGCCAACCAAAGTTAAGCTACTCCCCACTATTCTTAAACCTCAAGGTACATCCATCTGTTACGCAATGAGCTAGTAGCTCAGAATTTTTACAACTTAATGTGAAGCGATTCAAAGTAAATCCATTGAACCTGTTTGACTGACCGGCCTGAATCAGGACAGATGAACGGCCTCTTCGTAGCCTAAACATTGCCACACTTAAGGCATGACCTTAAGACTAACACTGGCCAAACACTGGTCCCAGGACAGTTTTTATCTGATAGCTTAATTATAATATATCGAGGTGGACTGCAATCTCAGGAACGGGTGTACATAACTAAAGGATCTTCAGACAAAATATTTATTAAAACAGTGCTACTGCATATACTCATCTCTCATAAAGTCGATGTGTGTGTTACCTTAGAGGAGAAATCCAGCGTCATAGTATTGTGATTTGTCGCTTCATACGGTAGCTCCTCCGTATAAATCAATGTATTCTAGTTCATAGTTAAAGCTTTGTTGTCTTCTCTGTGTATCATATCATCATATATATCCAACATATCAATTTTAAGCAGGAAATATTGAAAAAAAAAAAAAACAACTTCAGGAGAACCACAATAGCGCTCAACCCGTTTACTCATAGTCATAACCGTAGCCTAATCATATCCAAAGCATTCCGTAATCTCGTGGCATAATAGCTCCTTACCTCGTACTCGAGACAGGAGATCCAAGAAACTTTTGGTCAATGTTTTGCCTACATCCTACGGCCATGTCAGATAGTTAAAAAAAACGACTCAAGTTCACACCTGGGCGTTCATAACGTAGCTGACGTAGGCCAGTACGCGTATGACCACATCTCTGTGTTTTGAATTTTCTTCTGCATGGGTGGAGCCTTACTCATAATTAGTGCAGCCAAGTTCAGCACTGGCGAATGCATGCTTTCATGTGTAAAAATCGTTCACGCTGTGAAGAAGTCCCAAATATTTCTTCCCACTTTGAGAGAGTATCGTTATCCATCCAAAACATTTTGCATGCCGATGCGACATGATCAGCAGAGACTGAACGTGTGGAAAAATGTTAACATTTTAGATTTAAAAGTGTTGTTCCTCTTTTAAGAAAAACGGAGATTCAATTATGTTCTGCTTCCGCCATTTGACCGAAGGACTTCGTAAAACAAACGTTGTTAACGAACAAGGTTCATGAAAATATGTAACTAAAAAACTGAATTGGGGGGGGGGGGGGGGGGGGGGGATTATATGAGATTATGCTGTTTAACCTGCGAGAATCCCAATTCTGTCCCTTCCTTTCAAGTGAGCTTTTTAGAAAAAGAAAAGGAAATTAACCATGTGTCCAAAAGCTTTCTCATGCTGTAAGGCTTTCATGTAATGTATTTAAACCCCAAAACCAGTGGACGTACTTGTTTCTCCAGTCATAGTAGAATAAGAAACCATTATGACCACACTTATTTCGTCTTTGGTTGCATTTCTGTTGTCTTTGTAGCTTTGCTGTTCTCTTGCATGATAAAACACAACACGGTGTTTGTACCAGTTACTGGACGTTGCTTTGCTTTTTTTTCTTTTTTTCTTTTTTCTTCTTTTGTTCCCCATATGTCGCCAAAATCGGACGAGGCTGAGAGTTCAGAGCAAGCAGAGGGCTGTACTATGAAGGCTTAACCCGGTAACTTCTGGTTAAGTTAACTCAGAGTAACTAAGTAAACCTCCTGATAGAGGAACCCTATGGCTTTCTTTTGCTAGGAGAATGAAGCCATAGGGCTCTTCTATTAGGAGGTTTACTACTCACTCTGAGTTATCTCAACCAGACGTTACCTTTACAGGCCCCAGGATTCTGTAATTGTCGTTTACCAAATACCTTTTTACTGGCAACTATAAAAGCCTATGAAAGTTACTGCCCGATGACTGCTTCTCCGGCAGTTTTTTCTCTCACCGGTTTTCCACCACGTTTCAGATCATTTTGACTTTGCATCGTGGATTTAATCAAATGCACAATGCCTGAAAACAGTATGTGGTGAGGTGTAAGGAGAATTAGGCCCGAATAGGTTTTTTTTTTTCACCTTCAGCAGAACAACATGGCATGTAAATCTCTCACATCAGCTGCAGTGACTGAATTGGTGAGAATCGTCACGTCAACGACTGGTCAAGCGACTGGCACTCCAAACAGACCAATTGTCTAAATCCGGAACTTTCTGATTAGTACAACACTATGTCATGTTTATCTGGCTGTCCCTGAAATAACCTATTTTTTTGAAGCGAAAAAGAAAAAATAGAAAGGTTTTTAAAAAATGCAGGCCCCGTGAGGTAACAGGACAGCGTGAGACACAGAGGATACTCTGCATTGGTAAAAATGGCCTTTGGTGGTATATGCAAATTCTCAAATGAGAGAGATCTTCTGTTTGGAGAAGTTTGGACCTGGAACAAGATCGTGTGTAAAACGTGTTGTGACTTTGTTTGCATGGTTAGAAGAATTTTTTTGTCAGTGTTTGTATGATGTTTTGAATTTTTTCTTTTTCTTTTTTTAAAGTTTATTTTATTAGATCTTCTTTGTGTCATTCAAACTGATTATGAAGCCAAGCTCTGGGAATTAAAAAAATAAAAAATAAATAAAAAAAATAAAATAATAAAAAAAAACAAACTTCGCTCCCAGTAATATCTACTACTGGAACACAAGGCCTTATGAAATTTGTAAAAGTGAATTTTGATTTTGTATGTGCAGACAAACTACGGATTGTTTTATATGTTAGTAATGCCACAATAAAATTCCCTTAATTAAAATGCATCGGGCTTATCGTGTCCTTGCTTTGTCATTATAGTATAGCATATTATAGTGTAGTATATAGTATAGTGCATAGTATACAGTGTAGTTAATCAAAACATGTTTGTAGAGGGACAGGCACCGCCCACTGACGACGATCTCACCTAAACATATTTCTGGTCATTTGAATGATGTCTTTTTTTTTTTTTTTTTTTTGGTGGAGGTTAAAAAAGTTAATCCATCAATGGTAGTAACGTATCAATTACAAATGATGACATAATTTCACTGATATGTGTACTCTCGTATTATCCTGCTCTCCTTCAGCTCAAAGTCTCTCTCTCTCTCTCTCTCTCTCTCTCTCTCTCTGATCACTGTACAAACAGTATCAACTTCATAATCATAATGAAAGAGGGGTCAAGTGGAAAATCTTTTATTAATGTCACATAAACATAAAATAAACATGTTGCTGTGTGAAGTCAGGTGACAGTCACTGGGTTAGTGTCTATAGTAGAAGACAATAGAGTGTAAGAGTAGAGTCATTTTCATCAACTATAATTTACAGTGTACGAAATTCACTTTAAGACATGACATTTATCAGATGTAATGACAGCACACGGTGACAGGAGTAAGTGATCGCGTCGTTGTTTTCATTTTGTTCACTCTTTGTCTACCTCTCCCTCTCTCCACACACACACACACACACACACACACGCACACACACCCTCACTCATACACACACACACACACACACACACACACACACACACACACACACACACACACACACACAGAGTGTGTCTGATCCTCCACCAATACTGACTTAACAATTGCGTTTATGACTGGCAATTTATTAACTGCAGATCTGGACAGCTGATAACTTAACAGCCTCAAATCCAGCATAGAGAGGCTGAGTGAATGTGGTGTGGACTCTGTGGATGAGGGTCATTGTGTCAGAGACGCTGTAGAAGGACAGAGTTCCTGCCCTGTGGTCCAGATACACTCCTATTCTGGAACTGCTGGGAACTATTGGGATTTTAGTCTTATTATCATTGTGCCTGAAAGCATAACTGGACCCATAACAGACCAAACTCCAGGACTGATTATTGCGTCCAAACCTACTCTCATCACCTTTTCCTTTCCTGCTGACGTCTTTATATGACACTGCTATAGAAACCAAACCACTCCACTCAACCTCCCAGTAACAGTGTCCAGTAAGACTCTCTCTAGACAAAACCTGTAAGCACCGATCAAATCTATCCCGATGATCAGGATATGATTGAACTTTTTTGGTCCATTTCACCTTTCTGTTCCCCTCAGACAGACGTAGGAGCTTATGTACTGTGTTGGGATCCAGTGTGAGATTGCAGGAACCTGATATGGGAGATACAAAACAAAGGAAACTTCAGTTAAATCTAAAAAGTTCTAATACTCTCATACTCTCAGACGTTTTCTCTTTTTACTTTTTAGATTGGAGATCATTAACTTATTGTAACTCATTAAACTCACACACTCACATCAACATTATAAACTCATCATCACAACCCAATATATTGGCATTTCATGACATTTGTTTGTATGTGTGATCAGTACACTCACATTGTAAAAAGTCCTCTCTGGTCTTGGGCTCAGTAGGTAAGGAAAGCAGGTCTGTTGTAGCTGTGGAGATTTGGTATTAATTTTAAGTACAATATAAAACCATGCATTTGACCATAATTTTCTACAGCTTTCTTAAATGTGTGGAGCAGCGTTTTCTTTGTGTCATGTTAAATTGTTGATTGTTTTGCAGATGATTCATTTAGGGCAGAAATGTCCGTGTGAATGTGATGTGTGGTTGATGATTAAGGAGATTATTATGATTATTAATAACCTTACCCCCTGACATTACGATTTATACCTACCTACAGGCTCACCTACTCACTCTCTCTCTCTCTCTCTCCCTCTCTCTCTCTGACATCTGACAAAGTCTGATTTCAGTAAAAATATTTTTCAACCTTTTTCTGAAATCATGAGAGTCTCCTTGCTGAGGAATTCTTCTAGTCTCTTTCTCATCTCAGAGACAGATTTCTTCACATCCTCAAAAGAGAAGACTGGATTGACAGTCATGCTGGGTAACTTTTTATGTCCAGAATGAACAGATAGAGACTGGAAACTCTACAGAGAGACAAACAACAACATGGAAATAACATGGAAATGAACACACAAACTTTTATAGAGCTCTAATAAACTTTACTGAGAATAAGTGTACAGCACATCCATTGTGAGGGACACCCCACTCTGTAGATGATCAGAGAGTCAGTGATGTTACCTGGAGGAAATGGATGTCATCCTCTGTGTGTGAAAGCTGCTCCAGCTCAGTGTCTCTCTTCCTCAGCTCAGCAATCTCCTGCTCCACTTTCTTTATGTGATCTTCAGCCAGTCTTAATTCATCCTTCTCCTTAGTTCTGATCTGATCTGTCACCTCAGAGCGTCTTCTCTCAATGGACTCAATCATCTCAGTAAAGATCCTCTCACTGTCCTCCACTGCTGTCTGTGCAGAGATCTGTGAGGAGACACACAGAGAGGAGGGGAGTCCATTTGAAGCAGCACTCTCACTCAGCTCTTACTGGAAGCCCAGACAGCCTGTTCTCCACAGTGGAGCTCAGTGGGATTGGACAGTGGTCCAGCACTGGGCCCCTCACTGACTGACTGAAGGAGAGTTTTGACTGAATACTAAAATGCTTCTTCCAGCTGCTAACTGTTATCTTGTCCTCTGCTGACTACTCACCCTGAGAGACTTCACAGCCTGTTTCAGCTCCTGCAGCTCCTTCTCTCTCTCCTGGATTCTCTGCTGGTAATTTTTGGGGGTCTTTCCCAACTGTCTCTGTGCACAAACATCACATTTTTTTTTCAGCCAAACAACAGAAAAAGCCCACACCTCCCAATTGTTGAGTGCTCTACAACTTTTTCTCCATGAACTCTGGTTCCAAATGTTTTACTTTAAGATATTTAAGACATGAAAAATATTTAACATTGAAATTGGGTATGGAAAGACAATATTATTGTTTTGTTTTGTAAGCACTGACTGAGAGACAAAATGTTTATCAAATGCATATTTAATAATGCATTATTCACCAAAATGTAATCAGAACTAGAGTTAAGTTTTTTCTCTTACCTGTTTCTCAGTCCTTTCAGCTGCTGCTGAGACTGTATCATGACCTTTGTGTTCATCCATTGTACACATATAACAGATCATTTTTTGGTCAGTGTGACAGTAAATCTCCATCAGTTTGTCATGTTGAGAACAGATCCTGTCCTGTAGTTGTGTGGAGGCTTTGACCAGCTTGTGTTTCTTGTAGGCAGGAGATTCATAGTGAGTCTGGAGGTGAGTTTCACAAAATGAAGCCAGACACGTCAGACAGGATTTGACGGCTTTGAGTTTTCTCCCAGTGCAGATGTCACACTCCACATCTCCAGGTCCAGCATAACAGACAGCAGGAGGAGCAACCTGGACTTGAGTCATCCTCTTTTGCTCAGCCAGTCCAGCCAGCATGACGTTTTTCCTCAGAACAGGTCTTGGAGTGAAGGTCTGTCTACACCGGGGGCAGCTGTAGACTCTTCTCTGATCGTCCTGATCCCAGCATCCCTTAATACAGCTCATGCAGTAACTGTGTCCACAGGGAACAGTCACTGGATCCTTCAGGAGATCCAGACAGACTGCACAGCTGAAATGATCCTGAGATGATAAAGAAGCTTCTGCCATTTTACTGAACAGACAAAGGTTGAACAGCAGAGAAACAGTTTAGTTTCGTTTCACCAGAGTAGCTGGTGTGGTGACTTAGCTTCCCTTAGTCTTTTGAGAGGGTGTGTTGGGGAGTTGTGGTTTCCTGAATTGCCTGGTATAAACAGGAAATAACACATAGTCTAAAATTACGACCTTTTCTCATAAAATTGTGACTTTTTTTTCTTGTAAAACCGACTTTACTCTTGTAATCTCCGAATTTTTTTCCTCAGTGTGGCCCTAATAGGCGTTACTCCGTCATAAATAACAATCATCTACAGTGGAAATCAAATAACTTAGATAAACAATACTTCCCTCAGTAAAGTTTCCTTCTTATACAAAAATAAGGGCAACATTACTTTTTCTGCTGCTTTTTCCATCGACACAGAGGAGAGGACTGTATCTTAACGTTAGTCTGAGTGACTGTGCTTGCATCAAAATGCAGTTAACATCTGTTACAGTGCAAATGTGCAGAGGTATTAGCTAGACAGTCCATTAACATAATATTGTGTTTTTGTATGATAACCATCGACATAATATAATATATCACATAAAAAAGAGTAAAAAGAAAAAAAAAAAACCATTCAAGCTCTCTGGTGGGACATTTCAAGCACTCTTGGGGGCCCTCTGGTGGCCACAGGGGCCCTAAGCAGCCGCTTAGTTCGCTTATGCGTTGGGCCGGCTCTGGAGAAAGTCTTTATTTTTGCTAGATCACATGGAGGCTCGGCTCGGTTGGAGATCAGACTGCACACCCTCATATGTGACTGAGAAAATCCAGAGAGAATTTTTAAAACCATTTCAGATATGTACAGTGGTTGCAGGTCTTATGTGCAGGTCTTAAGTTGCAGCAGCAATTCTTTGACAGGAAGCAAAGAGAGGGGGGGACTCTTTGAGAGTTTTCATGTGCACTTATGTCTCTAATGGAGTTAATCTTGTCTAATGACCCAGATTGTGCTCCAAATCCGACAGGGTCCTTCAAGATCAGTTCGTCGAGCATGTAGGAACGGGCTCCTATGCCGTGATTGTTAAAGAAGTCGGTGAGGCGAAAACCCAGTGCATCTCTTTGGGAGGTGAGGGAAGAAGCCATAAGATGGTCAGAGGAGGGTGACTGTGAGTATGGTAATTACCGACACATCCTCATCAAGGGTGCAGCCAAATGAACATAGAGGCGGGTGACTTGCCATGTTGTCACTGTGGGGAGAAAGAATTCTGAGTTAATGGAAATTAAAAAAAAAAATCCCTTAAACAGCAGCAGGCCCAGATAAATGCCCTGATCCAGTGCTTTGAATCTTTTAAAACTAATGTAGACGCCCCCAACACCCACTGCTGAGCTTGAAAGTACCTACCCCCATCCACAGAATAGTCGGTCAACCTCTAGCCAATGGCAACACTTGCGCTGCAATAAACGAGGGCATATAGTGTGGTACTGCTGGACTCTGATGTCAAACGTGTTCATACCAAGAGAAAGCAGTTATACTCATTCTGAGCTGGAAAACTAGCTCCCACTGTTGTGGAGAGCCACACATCAGAAGGGGAAGAGCATGGCTCATGTAATCCCAGTTCAGAGACTGTCCACTGATGCAGTGCCTTTTAGCTCCATGTCAAGTGTTGCAAGTAGTCATGGCAGGAATCCAGGTTCCAAGCTTATTAGATACCGGCTCTATGGTCAGTACATCCCTGACCATAGTGCCAGTCAGTGATCAATTATTTCTACAGACATTTTGAACACTATGGGATCTGAAAGGCTACAAAGTTAGTACCTGGCTGAAGTTAAAGGCTGCAATGGATTAGGCATCCTGTACATTGGGCATCTGGAGCTTGATGTCATAGTTCAGGGACAGACCATCCCAAATTGTGGTGTGCTAGTGATAAAAAGG